>NC_092724.1:66299688-66419688 GCF_047496885.1 Scyliorhinus torazame | reverse complement strand
TGGATCATCTGCTGCTAAACATTCCCCAAGTACTGTTAAATTTGTGACTTCTGGCGATTTTAAGTGGCAGCCATTCCTTACCATCACTACAAATGTATAACCCGTATTTAAGAACGGCAAAGGGAGAGCTGGAGCGAGTGTTTAATTGAACTGTGCTTTGTGATGGGGTATATTCACAATCTAAATGAGCAGTCCATATACAGGGTCCAAGGTTTGAGAACAGAAGATCAGTGCGAGCTTGAAAATGTTTCTCCTGGTTACCAAACAGGCGCCGGAGTGTGGCGACTAGGGGATTTTCACAGTAACCTCATTGCAGTGTTAATGTAAGCCAACTTGTGAGAATAATAAAGATTATTATTAAATAAGCTCCACTGAACATTGATAATAGCAGGCCAATGCAGACTGTCAGTAAGACTGGAAAATAGAAAGTGGTGCGTCACTCTTGCTGGGAATACACTGCAACTGGTTATGGAATTCTAAATAGACACCAAAACAGTCAGCTGTATACAAACCATGTCTGGCTGTCAGCCAAAGATCATGAGTGGGTTGAAGGAATTCAATTGTAAACTGAACAAACGTTTCTGATTACTGGAGAGCAGGAATGGTCTGTGGACAAACTCAAACCTCAATTCAAGAACAAGAACACAAACATCTGTCTGCCCCAGCCTTAAATGTATTCACTGATGAAGCATCCGCAACTCTCCCTGGTAGAGAATTCCACAGATTCACAACCTTTGAGCAATGTAATTCCTCCCCTCATCTCAGACTTAAATGATCGCCCACTTCGCCCCCTGCCCCCTCCACCTCCCGCCCCTCAAAATTACAGGACAACTGTGGCCTGTCAGCATTTGCACCAGGACACAGGCCTGAAGTACAGGACAATCCCATCGAAAAAGGGGCGGTTGCAACCCCTCCTGGAAACCCACCTCTTCCATCAATATCTGATCTAATATCCCCCTCAAACAGTGTTTGATCATGCTTCTATGAAGTGCCTTAGAAAATATCACTACGTTAAAGGCACCTCATAAATGCAAGTTATCAGAAAGTTCCTCATACAGAGTGATCAACACATGGAGTGCACTTGCAGCTAGGAGTCAGAGGTAAAGTCCAGGAGATGGAGGGTGGGGGAAGAATTCAAGAAAAAGCAGCAGTAAATTGTTATTGGGCAGATCTTCTCCGACTGAGTCACAGCAACAAAGAAGCCAAACTCATGCTTGACTGGACAGAAATGTGTACAATTGTGACGGTAAAGTTGATAGTGAATGAGAGGCATCTGATCACACCGAGCAAAACAGAAAGTGGGCAAGTGTTGCTTTTGGGCAATTCTTCAAGGTTTGTTATGTTAGTGGTGAAGCGTTGTGACATGCTTGCCAATCATGTTTATTGTGGAGAGGTGAGCGACAGGTGAAAGAGACGAACAAAAAAGGGTAGGAGAAAGCTAAATCACAGAACACATTTGTCGCAAAAACATGAATTTATTAATTGAAGACTCTTGAATCACTTCTGTAACTCTGAGGTTATATTTCCCAAAATAACAATTAACTTGGTGAGCAGCACTCGCATACTTGCAAAATCCACCTCGCATCACTCGGCAGTACTGATTGACGAGATTGATAGGATTTGGACAGATAGGAAAGTTAAAGATGTCAGAAATGAGATTAGTATATTATCAATGGCATTACGGAAAGATCAGATCACTTCAACAGCAGCAGATCCTCTACAGTTTGGGTACTTTGTTCTAGATGTGGAAGGTGGACACCAGCAGAGACTGGTTGAGCCAAATGGCCAGAATCTATGTTGCGATCGTTAATTACATTCAGATACCATACTGTAAATGGATGGATTCTTATGATGTTGTGAGATGAAATGATATGAATGTAAGTAACCAAAGTCCACAAGGACCATAGGCTGCTCACCATACCTCAGGCGAGGGGCGAGGTTGAGAATAACCTCAGCCAGTCCAGGAATTGAATCCACACTGATGGCATCGCTTCACATCACAACCAGCCAATTGATCTAACCCACCCCCTGAACTTATGATATTGTACCACTGACGAGATTGGTATGCACATGAACCTTATTTTTCAAATTACATTTACACTTTGGAATACACCAACATCAGTACTGGCCGAGCTACCCAAAAATCACAAGTTCAAATCCCATAAATTAATCTAGTCGTGTGTGAGCGGTCACCGATCACCTTAAATCATTTTGCTGCTGTTTTACCACAAGATCGTCCTTGGAATACAAGCCTGCCATCTTTACCCTGGTCAACCAACATCAAGCTTCACTGACTGACCCTTGATGCCCTCAGGCCAACTCAATGCTGCCTTGCCAATGTTGCACACATAAACAAATATAAAACACTAATTAATGGAGTTGGTTAGTTTTGCTTAAATTGGCTTTCCACGTCAGTGTGCATCTATGTCCGTCAAATGTTTAATTGTGGGATGCAAGCTAAGAATCCAGCCAGAAATTATTTCTGTTTCCTGTGATTAAAAAGGAACATAATGAACTTGGGGAAAAATAAATAATAGTTGGAAAATATCATTAGAAAGCTGCTGGAAAACTGGGTTTTACAGAGTAGAGTTACATAATATGCAACTCACACGGTAATGGTGTATTTATAGCAGTTTGTGTAAGCTTGGAGAACTGTGTGCCGTTCTGGATTTTTGAAACTTCATTCATGGGATGTGGGCACCGCTGGCTGGGCCATCATTTGTTGTCCATCCCTAGTCGCCCTTGAATTGAGTGGCTTGCAAGGCCATTTCAGAGGGTATTGCTGGAGTTACATGTAGGTTAGACATCCTTCCCTGAAGGACATTAGCGAACCAGATGTTTTTTTTTTTAGAACAATTGACATGGCCATATTAAGGTTTTTAATTAAGACTTTTATTGAATTCAAATTGCACCATATCCTGTAGTGGGATTTGAATCAGAGTCCCCAGAGCTACCCCTGGTCTCTGGATTACTTGTTCAGTGACAATAACACTAGGCCACCGCCTCCCCCTTCCAGTAGGAGGGAGAGGACAGTCCAGGCTCATTTGGCTGCTGTCTGATATGAGAAAATACAAATGCAAAAACTTGAAAAATATTTCATTAGAGCAAAAGAGATAAAGGGGGTATTCAATATTTCTTCAGCCAGAGAGTGGTGGGTCTGTGGAATTCATTGCCACAGAGGGCGGTGGAGGCCGGGACGTTGAGTGTCTTTAAGACAGAAGTTGATAAATTCTTGATTTCTCGAGGAATTAAGGGCTATGGAGAGAGAGCGGGTAAATGGAGTTGAAATCAGCCATGATTGAATGGTGGAGTGGACTCGATGGGCCGAATGGCCTTACTTCCGCTCCTATGTCTTATGGTCTTAATATATATTGTCATGGGAGTGTACCCTTAAGAAATGAATGTTTAACAAATAGCTGCAGTGATGTCATTGTGTGGGTGGAGCTGGGTTGTGTCTCTGGCTTTTACTTTCATTTTGAGCTGGAAGCTGTTTGTGGCTGTGTGTTTTACTTTCGTTTTAGGCAGTCGAAAGTTGAATTCAGACAAGGAAGGTTCATTTTGTCTCTCTCCCTATGTTAAAAGGTATCCAGGTCACTTCATAATTTAAAAGTGATAACTGTCTTGTGTAAAGAATTAATACCTACTGCTTTGTTAAAAAGAGTGTTTGGCTGATGGATGTTGTTAGGAAAGTTATTAAGGGTTACATATAGAGTACTGTATCTTAGGGGGGTATTTGTGTTGGCAGTTGATAAAATGTTTACTGTGTGTTTATAAAATGTTAACTGAATTCATAGAATAAACATTGTTTTGTTTAAAATGACTTACGGTCTCTGTTGCATAACACCTGGAAAGCAGGTCCTTGTGCTCCTCAGAACCAAAATCTATTAAAAGTTGCAGGTCAGGTAAACTCCATGATATACTTTGGAGTTCTCTAAACCCTGGCCCATAACAATATTAAAAGTTTTTTTTTCCAAAAAGGATTTTGAGGCTGTGGAATACACTATAAAAGTGAGTGATTGAAATGGAGACCATTTCAGAATAGAAGAGAATAGAACAGGGTCGGCATAAGATTGGACTACTGGGTTGTGAAAGATCAACACCAGCATAGACTGGTTGGGCCAAACGGCTAGAATCTAGATTGCAATTCCCATTGAATTAAATAAATGGACCGCATTGTAAACTGATGGATTCCTCTGGCACGGGGAAGATTAAATGAGTGTTGTAACTTTAGATTCCTGCAACCAAACAAACACGTGCATTTAAATGGAGAGCCCTGTGATACAGTTCGGATTAAATGCGTGCACTGTAATACAGGCTCTTGTGACAAGATTAAACATTTGTACTGTAGCTGCTGTATTGTGGCAGATTTACTGGATGTACTGCACAAGCTGTTGTGATAACAGTCGCATTGCACCATCTATCTATCGATGTGCCATACAACAACGTACGTATAGGAATAGTGTGTGCATTCACATGAAAGAATTGCAGCCATCTGAATCATCATCTGCTCTGATTATCTAGTTTTAGAAAGGCAGTAATTATTTCAATTTCAGCAGTAAGCAGTATATGATTTGGTACAATATCGCCTTGGGTTTAAATCTGGATAGACTTTTCCTGTGAAGTGGCCATGGTGCGTGTAAAATAACATACCTTAAAACTGAAGATAAAAAACATGCTCCACTTAATACTAGAGTGCAGCTAAACCATGGAAAGATGGTGGTAATGTCGCTGGACAAGTGACCCAGAGATCCAGGCAAATGCGCTGAGGACATGGGTTCAAATCCCGCCATGGCAGCTGGTAAAGCTATTCACAGTAATGGTGACCATAGAGCTATCATTGATTGTTATAATACCCATCTGGATCATGAACGTACTTCAGGGAAGGAACCCTGCTGTCATGGTCTACTAGGCATAGATGTGACTCCAGACCCACAGCAATGAGGCTGACCAAGCCACTCAGGTCAAGGGCAATTAGGGATGGATAACATCCCACGAAAGAATTTTAAAAATGTTTTTACTTCCACTACTGGGAATTGATACACGTGGAGGTTAATGACTTACAAGACACAAACTGGTTTTAGGATGTTTGTAAGTGGATCCTTTGCAATCAGCAAACCACATGCAAAGAAGCCCAATTTGAAAACACTCCAACTAGCTGATAAATCATCCGGGGTACAGATGAAATATACAGGAGTGTTGCTTTATGAAACTGCAGGTTCTGTCCATAAAGATGCGCTATCATTAAAAAGTTCTGATAGAAATTAAAACAGAAATTGTTGGGAATACCCAGTGGATTAGTTAGGATCTTTGGAGAGATATGGACTGAGCTGTTGCGCGTTTCCAGAAATTTTGGGTTTTATTTCAGATTTCTAGCGTCTGTGGTATCTTGTTTAGGAGTCCAAGGAGTCTGTACTGCGAATATTTGTGATTGGTTTATAAAGCACACATGTGAGTCAGCATTCAAGGTATAAAAATGTATGCTCCTTACCTCCATTTTGAGTAATATAACGAACCCAAGGCAAAGCCTGGTAACCACTTTTCTCAATAATCTTCAAGTAACGAACCTAACCAAAAGAAAATGGGATTTTTGGTAAAACAGTTAAATACGTCTATTTGCCATCAGATTGCAAGCTTTAGGGTGAAGCCCATCTGCAGATTGTGTTACTTCAGAGATGGTCATTCAGTCCAAATTTCATAGCTCCTGGAGTCGAGGCCTAAAAATTATTTCAAGGAACTTTCCTGTAACATGAATGTAGCACATGTCAATGATTCATTACCACCATCTCACATGGCCACTAAAGGTCAATTTCACCATCTCACACCTTTGGACAATATGCATTCATTAATAACCATCAATTAGAATCACAGCAAAGGTTTGTGAATCTTGAACTGATCCATCAGCGATATCACTTCAAATTGTTAGGGGTGCTCAAACCTGGTCTCAAATCCCCTATTATATCTCCCTAGAGGAAGAAAAGACTTCAGGGTCACCCTCCGCGCCTGAAGGAGGTTACAGAGACAAAAGGCGTCTCAGTCACAAAGGGATTTAAATCCAAAATTACTGAAATGGAACATAATAATGGCAACATATGGTTGAATAAAAATTAGTTGACTGTTTTCATATGGGGGAAAAAATAAACTTTTAGAGACCTGGGGCGAGATTCTCCGACCCCCCCGCCGGGTCGGAGAATCGGCGGTTGCCAAATTCTCCGACACCGGAGATGCGGCAGGGGTGGGAATCACGCTGCGCCGGTTGGCGGGCCTCCCCCCGCGATTCTCCGGCCCGGATGGGCCGAAGTCCCGCTGCTAGAATGCCTGTCCCGCCGGTGTGAATTAAACCACCTATCTTACCGGCGGGACAAGGCGGCGCGGGCGGGCTCCGGGGTCCTGGTGGGGGCGCGGGGCGATCTGCCCCTGGGGGGTGCCCCCACAGTGGCCTGGCCCGTGATCGGGGCCCACCGATCCGCGGGCGGGCCTGTGCTGTGGGAGCACTCTTCTCCTTCTGCCTTCGCCACGGTCTCCACCATGGCGGAGGCGGAAGAGACTCCCTCCACAGCGCATGCGCGGGGATGCAGTGAGCGGCCGCTAACGCTCCCGCGCATGCGCCGCCCGGCAATGTCATTTCCGCGCCAGCTGCCGGGGCACCAAAGGCCTTTTCCGCCAGCTGGCGGGGCGGAAATCAGTCCGGCGCAGGCCTAGCCCCTCAAGGTTAGGGCTCCGCCCCCAAGATGCGCGATGTCCGACTGATTTGCACCGTTTTTGGCACCAGTCGGCGGACATCGCGCCGATACCGGAGAATTTCGCCCCTGAACTTTATCACATTTGACTTCACATTCAGGTGAGATCTTGAGGCTTACAAATCACAACAGCATATACAAAAATGAATACTCATGGTCAAAGATGCTGGTGGCCAATTATGTTCACCATAATTTTTGGCAACACAAGTGGACAGGGTAGTCCAGAAAGCATACTGAATGCTTGCCTTCATTGGACGGGGCATTGAGTATAAAAACTGGCAAGTCGTGCTACAGTTGTGTGGAACCTTGGTAAGGCCACACTTGGAATATTGCGCACAATTCTGGTCACCACACTACCAGAAGGATGTGGAGGATTTGGAGAGGGCACAGAGGAGGTTTACAAAGCTGTTGCCTGGTCTGGAGGGTGTTAGCTATGTGGAGTGGCTGAATAGACTTGGACTGTTTTCATTAGACCAATGGAAGTTGAGGGGTGACTTGATAGAGGTCTACAAGATTATGAGGGAATTAATCGAGTGGATGGGCAGGCACTCTTTCCCAAGGTGGAGGAGTCAGTCACCATGGGGCAAAGTTTAGAGGAGATGTGTGAGGCAGATTTTAAAAAATTTTATACAGAGGGTACTAAGTGCCTGGAACGCATTGCCAGGGGAGGTTGTGGAAGCAGATACTTCAACTACGTTCAAAAGGCATAAGAACAGAAGAACATAAGAACTAGGAGCAGGAGTAGGCCATCTGGCCCCTTGAGCCTGCTCCGCCATTTAATGAGATCATGGCTGATCTTTGTGGACTCAGCTCCACTCTCCGGCCCGTACACCATATCCCCGAATCCCTTTATTCTTTAGAAAGGCATCTATCTTTTTCTAAAAACGTTTAAAGAAGGAGCCTCAACTGCTTCACTGGGCAAGGCATTCCAGAGATTCACAACCCTTTGGGTGAAGAAGTTCCTCCTACACTCCATCCTAAATCTACCTCCCCTTATTTTGAGGCTATGCCCCCTAGTTCTGCTTTCCCCGACCAGTGGAAACAACCTGCCTGCATCTATCCTATCTATTCCCTTCATAATTTTATATGTCTCAATAAGATCCCCCCGCATCCTTCTAAACTCCAATGAGTACAGTCCCAGTCTACTCAACCTCTCGTCATAATCTAATCCCCTCAACTCTGGGATCAACCTAGTGAATCTCCTCTGCACCCCCTCCAGTGCCAATATGTCCTTTCTCAGGTAAGGAGACCAAAACTGAACACAATACTCCAGATGCGGCCTCACCAACACCCTATACAATTGCAGCATAACCTCACTAGTCTTGAACTCCATCCCTCTAGCAATGAAAGACAAAACTCGATTAGCCTTCTTAATCACCTGTTGCACCTGCACACCAACTTTTTGCGACTCGTGCACCAGCACACCCAGGTTCCTCTGCACAGCAGCATGTTTTAACATCTTACCGTTTAAATAATAATCCATTCTGCTGTTATTCCTCCCAAAATGGATAGCCTCACACTTGGCAACATTGAATTCCATCTGCCAGACTCTAGCCCATTCACTCGGGGTTAGACTCAAAGATCAGAGGAGTGGCTATTCTGGTCAGTAAACGAATATCCAAATCCTTCTGCAGACTTCTGGTATCCTCTGCACTTTTTGCTTTACCACTCATCTTAGTGTCGTCTGCAAACTTTGACACATTGCACTTGGTCCCCAGCTCCAAATCGTCTATGTAAATTGTGAACAACTGCGGGCCCAACACTGATCCTTGAGGGACCCCACTAGTTACAGGTTGCCAACCAGAGAAACACCCATTTATCCCCACTCTCTGCTTTCTGTTAGTTAACCAATCCTCTACCCATGCTACCACTTTACCCTCAATGCCATGCATCTTTAGTTTATGCAGCAACCTTTTGTGTGACCCCTTGTCAAAAGCTTTCTGGAAATCCAGATATACCACATCCATTGGCTCCCCGTTATCTACTGCACTGGTAACGTCCTCAAAAAGTTCTACCAAATTAGTTAGACACGACCTACCCTTTGTGAACCCATGCTGCGTCTGCCCAATGGGACAATTTCCCTCCAGGTGCCCCGCTATTTCCTCCTTAATGATAGATTCCAGCATTTTCCCTACAACCGAAGTTAAGCTTACTGGCCTATAATTACCCGCTTTCTGCCGACCTCCTTTTTTAAACAGTGGTGTCACGTTTGCTACTTCCCAATCCTCTGGGACCACCCCAGAGTCTAGTGAATTTTGATAAATTATCACTAGTGCGTTTACAATTTCCCTAGCCATCTCTTTTAATACTCTGGGATGCATTCCATCAGGGCCAGGAGACTTGTCTACCTTTAGCCCCGTTAGCTTGTCCAATACTGCCTCCTTAGTGATTACAATCATCTCAAGGTCCTCACCTAACACATCTTTATTTCCATCAGTCACTGGCATGTTATTTGTGTCCTCCACTGTGAAGACTGACCCAAAAAACCTGTTCAGCTCCTCAGCCATTTCCCCGTCTCCTATTATTAAATCTCCCTTCTCATCTTCCAAAGGACCAATATTTACCTTAGCCACTCTTTTTTGTCTTATATATTTGTAGAAGCTTTTACTATCTGCTTTTATGTTCTGAGCCAGTTTACTTTCATAGTCTACCTTACTCTTCTTTATGGCTTTTTTAGTAGCTTTCTGTTGTCCCCTAAAGACTTCCCAGTCCTCTAGTCTCCCACTAATTTTTGCACTTTGTATGTTTTTTCCTTCAATTTGATACTCTCCCTCACCTCCTTAGATATCCACGGTCGATTTTTCCCCTTTATACCGTCTTTCTTTTTTGTCGGTATGAACCTTTTCTGAACACTGTGAAAGATCACTCGGAAGGTTCTCCACTGTTCCTCAACTGCTTCACCATGAAGTCTTTGCTCCCAGTCTACCTTAGCTAGTTCTTCTCTCATCCCATTGTAATCGCCTTTGTTTAAGCACAAAACACTAGTGTTTGATTTTACCTTGTCATCCTCCAACTGTATTTTAAATTCCACCATATTGAGGTCGCTCCTTCCCAGAGGATCCCGAACTATGAGATCATTAATCAATCCTGCCTCATTACACAGGACCAGATCTAGGACCGCTTGTTCCCGTGTAGGTTCCATTACATACTGTTCCAGGAAATTATCCCGGGCACATTCTATAAACTGCTCCTCAAGGCTGCCTTTACCAACTGGTTAAACCAATCGATATGCTGATTAAAATCTCCCATGATAACCGCTGTACCATTTCTACATGCATCCGTTATTTCTTTGCTTATTGCCTGCCCTACCATCCTGTTACTATTTGATGGCCTATAGACTACTCCTATCAGTGACCTTTTCGCCTTACTATTCCTGATTTCCACCCAAATTGATTCAACCTTGTCCTCCATAGCACCAATATCATCCCTTACTATTGCCCGGATGCCATCCTTAAACAACAAAGCTACACCACCGCCCTTACCGTCCATTCTATCCTTTCGTATAGTCTGATACCCTTGGATATTTAACTCCCAGTCGTGACCATCTTTTAACCATGTTTCAGTAATGGCCACTAAATCATAGTCATTCACGATGATTTGCGCCATCAACTCATTTACCTTATTTCGTATACTACGAGCATTCAGGTAAAGTACACTTATGCTGTTTTTTATGTCTTTGTTATGAATCCTAACACCTTGATCAGTAACTTTTCACAATTTATTTTTCCTCTTACCCTTTCTCCTAATTTTCCTCGTCTTTGAACCCATATCTCTACATAATAACCTGTCACGTAACCTGCTGCCTTGATCTCCATTAACCATTATACTGTCCATAGCTTTACACTTCCTTTCCCCCCCAACTTGCTAGTTTAAAGTCCTTGTGACCAACCTATTTATCGTATTCGCTAGAACACTGGTCCCAGAATGGTTCAGGTGAAGACCGTCCCAACGGTACAGGTCTCTCCTGCCCCGGTACTGATGCCAATGCCCCATGAAATGGAATCCCTCTTTCCCGCACCACTCCTTTTGCCACATGTTAACTTCTCTAATTTTCTCAACCCTATGCCAATTGGCACGTGGCTCGGGTAGTAATCCAGAGATTATAACCCTGGAGGACCTGTTCTTTAATTTAGTCCCTAGTGTTTGATAATCCCCAAACAGGTCCTCTTTCCTAGTCTTACCTATGTTGTTAGTCCCAACGTGGACCACAACAACTGGATCCTCCCCCTCCCTCTCCAAAATCCTTTCAAGCCGATCAGAGATGTCCCTCCCCTGGCACCGGGCAGGCAACATAACATGCGGGACTCTCGATCTGGCTTACAAAGGATGTCATCAATCCCCCTAATTATAGAATCCCCTACAACTACCACTTGTCTTTTTGCTCCCCCCTCTTGAATGGCTTCCTGTACCACGGTGCAGTGGTCAGTCAACGCATCCTCCCTACAGCCCTCTTCCTCATCCACACAGGGAGCAAGTACCTCATACCTGTTGGACAAGGTCAAGGGCTGAGGCTCCTCAACTCAGGATCCCCCTACCTGCCTCCCTTGCAGTCACACCACTCTGTCCCTGACCACTGTCCGAATTAACAGTACTTATTCTACCGGGTGTGACTGCCTCCTGAAACAAAGCGTCCAGGTAATTTTCCCCCTCCCTGATGTGCCGCAGTGTGTGCAGCTCGGTCTCCAGCTCATCAATTCTGAGCTGAAATTCCTCGAGCAGCCAACACTTGCTGCAGATGTGGTCACTGACGGTCTCCATGGGATCCACCAGTTCCATCATCATACAGCAACAGCACATCACCTGTCCAGCCATATTCAACTAGTTAATTAATTTAAATATATATTTTCAAAATTTTCTTTATAGAACCTCAAGGATAAACTCGAACACCAACAAAAACACAGCCCTCTCTCGCCACTCGCCCAGACTCAGTCACTCAGTCACTCACCTAAACTCAGATGCAATCTGTTCCAATCAGCACTCCCGTGACTAAAGGCACTCCTGCCACACCTTTTGTGCACTCACCTCTCCCAGCACTGTCCCGGCTCTCTCCTCCCGCGCTTTTTAAATCTCCCGGCTCTCTCCTCCGGCGCTGTTTTCGCTGTCCCGGCTCTCTCCTCCCGCGCTTTTTAAATCTCCCGGCTCTCTCCTCCGGCGCTGTTTTCGCTGACCCGGCACCACTCCTCCCGCGCTTTTTAAATCTCCTGCCTCTCTCCTCCGCCGCTGTTTTCGCTGTCCCGGCTCTCTCCTCCCGCGCTTTTAAAATCTCCCGGCTCTCTCCTCCGGCGCTGTTTTCGCTGTCCCGGCTCTCTCCTCCCGCGCTTTTTAAATCTCCAGCGCTGTTTTCGCTGTCGCATCATGACAAATACATGGATAGGAACGGTATAGAGGGATACAGCACTAGGAAGTGCTGAGGATTTTCACCATGGGTGGTATCATGACCGATACAGACGTGGAGGGATTGAAGGGCCTGTTCCTGTGCTGTATAGTTCTTCGTTTTTTTTCTCTTTTTGCTTCTGTCTCCCTTTCTCCTCTATGTTTTCCTACATGTGCACGGTGGTGTCAAGAGAAGACGCCATGTAGGTGGATAGCTGGGGGGTGGGGTCTGCTGGTTGTACTTCACAGAAGGGAGTGCTCAGTGGCTTCCTTCCCACCGCCTCTCGCATCTTCTAAGTTCTCTTAAGATCCTCTCATTATCGTCACTGCTCATTCTGATTAGTACATCTTTTCTTCTCAGAACTACTCATCAACACCCTCTCCCCGAGTCCAGTGTAACTTAAGCTTACTCATTGCTCCTTCATTACCATTTTCTCTTCCCAAGGACAAGTGCTGGGACCCAAGATTCATGTACCTCTTTCCCCAAGAGGCTATGCTTGCTTTCAAAACTGACTCGATTTTGTTTTAAAAAGTTCAAAGGGAGATGAGGAAAGAAACCATGTACCTTTCACCATCAAAACAGGTGTTAGAAAGTTTCAAAATTCAACTTAATTTTACATTAATGTTTAAAATGTTTTGGGCAGCATGGTAGCATTGTGGATAGCACAATTGCTTCACAGCTCCAGGGTCCCAGGTTCGATTCCGGCTTGGGTCACTGTCTGTGCGGAGTCTGCACATCCTCCCCGTGTGTGCGTGGGTTTCCTCCGGGTGCTCCGGTTTCCTCCCACAGTCCAAAGATGTGCAGGTTAGATGGATTGGCCATGATAAATTGCCCTTAGTGTCCAAAATTGCCCTTCGTGTTGGGTGGGGTTGCTGTGTTGTGGGGATAGGGTGGAGGTGTGGTCCTTGGGTGGGGTGCTCTTTCCAAGAGCCGGTGCAGACTCGATGGGCCGAATGGCCTCCTTCTGCACTGTAAATTCTATGAAAATCAAGATAGGAAAATACAACGTCTCAGCTTAACATTGTTTTCGAGCTTTAAACAATGGCTGCAATAGGCATGTAACCGGTAGTGACATTTTTCTCATGCACAATTTTAAACAAAATTCAACTACAATTTAGATGAATAAAGTTTTAGGAATTTCTCTCCTTTAGTTTTACTTCAAATTTCTGAAAGGATGATTCGGCAGAAACTACGGAAAGCTAAAGTACAATATTTAGTTGAGTAGTCTAAATGCCACTGATGCTTCATAGCAAAATGGACACAATACACAATCGACCTTCAGCAAACAGTCACAACACTATCATTGCCAAAAATCAGGTTTTTGGGAGAGGCTCTGGCCTTCAGCATAGAACTTTAAAGGAGACGCTAAAAGACAAAGTAATCAATAGAGATAATTGATCATGTTATTTTTAAATAGACATTTACTCAGTGTTAAATATTGCATAGAACCTCATTTTGAACATTACAATTATCAATTAAAATGGCACATGAAATTTTATTCAAAAACTATTCAAGTATTTTGTGGATAAAATATAGCAAAATATGATGTCCTAACATGGAGCTGTGACAATCAGGTTACATGATTAACAGTGGACTAGGGAGGGAATTAACAAACACCATGTTAACAAAATTGTCACAAAATCCTTGAAGAGAATCTCAAGACTCTAGTCATTAGGTGATATATTTCCAGGGAATTCACTGTTCCAATCTATCCTGTACTGCTTTGGAAGCGAATCATAGAATTCATAGAATCCCTACAGTGCAGCAGGCCATTCGGCCCATCGAGTCTGCACCAACCCTTTGAACGACCACACTATCTATACCCAATCCCCCCCGTCCTATTCCTGAAACCCCACCCTAAGGGGCAATTTAGCATGGCTAATCCACCTAACCTGCACATCTTTGCACTGTGGGAGGAAACCGCAGCACCTGGAGTAAAGACACGAGGAGGAAGTGCAAACTCCACACAGTCACCAGAGGTCAGAATCGAACCTGGGTCCCTGGTGCTGTGAGGCAGTAATTCTAACCACTGTGCCACTATGCTACCCAATCGTACCAGAACAGGCCCAAAGACACAATGCCCATGTTCTTTACTACTTGGAAATGCTGTTGGAGTTGACACTAACCAACATAAATCTCGAGCCACAGGAATGAGGTCCATACCATAATTTTCATTTTACTGTTTGAGGTAAGAAAGGGGGAATTATAGAATTGCACTATGATTGCACAGAAGGACACCATTTGACTCAATGGGTTTATATCAGTGTCAGCTCCACATTACCTCATCTTATTTCCCTGCTTCTCCTCAGAAATCTAATATTGTCCATCCAATTATATATCTATTCAACTGACTCTTCAGTGAGAAGGACTGAATCAGCTTCAAGGTCACTTGTATCCCATATTCTAACAAGTTGCCGCATGAAATAATTCTCTCAAGTCCCACTCCTGTAAGTGTAAAGTCGCCATAGTCCCAGTTGACCATAGGCTGCTTTCCCCTTTGAGGGGGAGAGCTGGCTGGTGGTGATTTAACCTGAGGATCACCACACCTCAAGCAAGGGGCAAGTTTGGGAAGGCACGGCCTTCATGGATAACCTCAGCCGGTACGGGAATTGAACCAGCGCAGCTGGCCTTGCTCTGTATCACAAAGCAGCGGTCTTTAAAGTGCCAAATCAGCAAGCTCACAAAGAGGCCCTCACCTTCCACTGGGTAGCCTCATCTGTGGCACAGTAGAATGTAATAACAATAATAATAATAAAAACTTACAGAATCAGTCCTGGGATCAGCTGGCTACTTCAACAGCTCAATTGACCTCCAGACATGAAGGCCTCCTCGACTTTCCCTGTCCAACTGAATTGGAGAGAGTTGGCAAAATGAGAGGCATCGCACCCCACTTTCTCGCCAATTCTACAACACAACCAGCCTCCACCCCGTGTTCTCGCCTGCCTCCAAGGGCAAAGCTAAATTCTACCCTAGACAACCATTGATTGACACTTGTCAAAAGTCTAACCCTATATTGCATACTATCAGTATTCTATTTCACAAGTTCTTGTATTCAATGTGTCTGCACAGAAAAAGCAGAATCCAATTTTCTTTTTAGAATTTATGTACACTCCTACTATCAAAAATTACTGTTACATTTCATTGAGCGATAGAATCCATGATTTGCAGGACCAATGGGAGAGCATATGAGAGCAGTCATCTGAAGAGATGGCTTGCTGAATGCAGTGATCTTGTTTCAAAGCATGCATTTTTTTTTTGGAAACATATTCGAACTAATGGAAAAAGGAAACTTTGGTTCCTGAGGGAGGGGGCGAGGAACTGAAACTTCACGTTCCCGGGGTGGGGGGGGGGGGGGAGAGAGAGAGAGAGAGAGAGAGAGAGAGAGAGAGAAAGAAAGAGAGGGAGAGACCAACTTCACAGTCCTGGGAGGGAAACGGAAACTTTCAAGTTCCTGGGGGGCAAACAAAAACTTCAGGTTCCTGTGGGGGACAGATGGATGGAATCTTCAAGTTACTGGAGAAACAGAAACTATTTGAAACCAGGTAATAAACACCGAGTCATCTGAGCACACAGTAGTGCAACAGGCAAACTGGACAAAACAAAGGCTGGCTCCTGGAGCTGACAATAGTCAAATAGAAACATTGAAAATAGGAGCAGGAGGTGGCCATTCAGCCCTTTGTGCCTACTGCGTCATTCATTATGATCAATGCTGATCATCCAACTCAATAGCCTGACCCCACCTCCCACCCCCACCATATCTTTCATTCCCTTTGCCCAAAGTGCTAAATGCAACTGATTCTTGAAAACATAATGTTTTGGCCTCAACGACTTTCTGTGTAGCAAATTACAGAGGCCACAGGCTCGCCACCCTGAGTGAAGAAAGCTCTTCTCATCTCAGTCCTAAATGGTCTACCCCATATCAGACTGTGACCCCTGGTTTTGGACTCCCCCAGCATTGGGAACATCCTTCCTGCATCTACCCTGTCTAGTCCTGTTGGAATTTTATAGATTTTTATGAGACCCCCCCCCCCACATTCATTGGAACTCTAGCGAATGTAATCCTAACCAATGTAATCACTCCTCATACGTCAGTCCTGTCATGCCAGGAATCAGTCTGGTAAACCTTTGCTGCACTCCCTCTAGAGCAAAAAAATCCTTCCTCAGATAAGACGACCAAAACTGTGCACAATAATCCAGATGTGGCCTCACCATGGCCCTGTATAATTGCAGCAAGACATCCCTGCTCCGATACTCTAATCCTTTCGCAATCAAGGCCAACATACCATTTTCCTTCTTTACCGCTTGATACACTTGCATGACTGGTGTACAAGGCCTCGCTGAGTATCAACCTCTCTCAATTTATAGCCATTCAGATAATAATCTTCCTTCCTGTTTTTGCTACCAAAGTGGATAACCTCATTTATCCACATGATACTGCATCTGCCATGCGGTCTGCCATCTGCCAAAGGTGAGCACTTTGGGGACAGTGACCACAATTCGGTGACGTTTACGCTAAGGATGGAAAGGGATAAGTATACACCGCAGGGCAAGAGTTATAGCTGGGGGAAGGGAAATTATGATGCCATTAGACGTGACTTGGGGGGGATAAGGTGGAGAAGTAGGCTGCAAGTGTTGGACACACTGGATAAGTGGAGCTTGTTCAAGGATCAGCTACTGCGTGTTCTTGATAAGTATGTACCGGTCAGGCAGGGAGGAAGGTGCCGAGCGAGGGAAACGTGGTTTACCAAAGAAGTGGAATCTCTTGTTAAGAGGAAGAAGGAGGTCTATGTGAAGATGAGGTGTGAAGTTTCAGTTGGGGCGATGGATAGTTACAAGGTAGCGAGGAAGGATCTAAAGAGAGAGCTAAGACGAGCAAGGAGGGGACATGAGAAGTATTTGGCAGGAAGGATCAAGGAAAACCCAAAAGCTTTCTATAGGTATGTCAGGAATAAGCGAATGACTAGGGAAAGAGTAGGACCAGTCAAGGACAGGGATGGGAAGTTGTGTGTAGAGTCTGAAGAGATAGGCGAGATACTAAATGAATATTTTTCGTCAGTATTCACTCAGGAAAAAGATAATGTTGTGGAGGAGAATGCTGAGCTCCAGGTAAATAGATTAGATGTCATTGAGGTACGTAGGGAAGAGGTGTTGGCAATTCTGGACAGGTTGAAAATAGATAAGTCCCCGGGACCTGATGGGATTTATCCCAGGATTCTCTGGGAGGCCAGGGAAGAGATTGCTGGACCATTGGCTTTGATTTTTATGTCATCATTGGCTACAGGAATAGTGCCAGAGGACTGGAGGATAGCAAATGTGGTCCCTTTGTTCAAAAAGGGGAGCAGAGACAACCCCGGCAACTATAGACTGGTGAGCCTCACGTCTGTAGTGGGTAAAGTCTTGGAGGGGATTATAAGAGACAAGATTTATAATCATCTAGATAGGAATAATATGATCAGGGATAGTCAGCATGGCTTTGTGAAGGGTAGGTCATGCCTCACAAACCTTATCGAGTTCTTTGAGAAGGTGACTGAACAGGTAGACGAGGGTAGAGCAGTTGATGTGGTGTATATGGATTTCAGCAAAGCGTTTGATAAGGTTCCCCACGGTAGGCTATTGCAGAAAATACGGAGGCTGGGGATTGAGGGTGATTTAGAGATGTGGATCAGAAATTGGCTAGCTGAAAGAAGACAGAGGGTGGTGGTTGATGGGAAATGTTCAGAATGGAGTTCAGTCACAAGTGGAGTACCACAAGGATCTGTTCTGGGGCCGTTGCTGTTTGTCATTTTTATCAATGACCTAGAGGAAGGCGCAGAAGGGTGGGTGAGTAAATTTGCAGACGATACTAAAGTCGGTGGTGTTGTCGATAGTGTGGAAGGATGTAGCAGGTTACAGAGGGATATAGATAAGCTGCAGAGCTGGGCTGAGAGGTGGCAAATGGAGTTTAATGTAGAGAAGTGTGAGGTGATTCACTTTGGAAGGAATAACAGGAATGTGGAATATTTGGCTAATGGAAAAGTTCTTGAAAGTGTAGATGAGCAGAGGGATCTAGGTGTCCATGTACATAGATCCCTGAAAGTTGCCACCCAGGTTGATAGGGTGGTGAAGAAGGCCTATGGAGTGTTGGCCTTTATTGGTAGAGGGATTGAGTTCCGGAGTCAGGAGGTCATGTTGCAGCTGTACAGAACTCTGGTACGGCCGCATTTGGAGTATTGCGTACAGTTCTGGTCACCGCATTATAGGAAGGACGTGGAGGCTTTGGAGCGGGTGCAGAGGAGATTTACCAGGATGTTGCCTGGTATGGAGGGAAAATCTTATGAGGAAAGGCTGATGGACTTGAGGTTGTTTTCGTTGGAGAGAAGAAGGTTAAGAGGAGACTTAATAGAGGCATACAAAATGATCAGGGGGTTGGATAGGGTGGACAGTGAGAGCCTTCTCCCGCGGATGGATATGGCTGGCACGAGGGGACATAACTTTAAACTGAGGGGTAATAGATATAGGACAGAGGTCAGAGGTAGGTTCTTTACGCAAAGAGTAGTGAGGCCGTGGAATGCCCTACCTGCTACAGTAGTGAACTCGCCAACATTGAGGGCATTTAAAAGTTTATTGGATAAACATATGGATGATAATGGTATAGTGTAGGTTAGATGGTTTTTGTTTCGGTGCAACATCGTGGGCCGAAGGGCCTGTACTGCGCTGTATTGTTCTATGTTCTATGCATTTGTGTACTCACGCGGCTTACAAGGTTACTGGAGCTGTTTCTGTTACTTAAAGGAACTGACTGACCAGACTCAAGCATACAGTTTACAGGGTTGTCATTGAGTGTTCGGATAAAGGTAATACTGTGGATCCAAGCCACCAAGACATTCATGAACAAAGCTGAGGAGCTTTTGGAGAAATGGGGCAATTTGTTGAAGATTGGACCCACGGAACTTGGGTTAGTTGGGAGCTGCTGTCAGACGAGAATCAGTTGTTAAATCTTTGAAGAAAAGAAGCTGAATTCTACACAAGTTCAGAGCTTTGTGGTTGAAATTGGTTGCCATGTATGCTGAGTAACCTGCCGAGCAAATCCGAAAATCTAACTTTGCTGTAAATGCTGCTTAATATGTAATTTGTTATATTGACTGCAATTTGTCTGTTAATTTTTATTTAGTTTATGTCATAATGATTGGGAATTTTAGGTGACTGTTCGATTCTCTGTTCTCTTTTCCACATGGTACTACTACTCACGTGTATACCTTCACTATCCTGCATTTGCCACATCTCGGCCCAGTTTAGTCAGCTGCATAGTTGTCAGTGCAAGTGCTGCTCCTTCAATCGATAGTTATGATGAGGCAAGGTATGCATAGTGAAAATTGCAAATGAAAATTGGCTAAATGTATCTGATTAGAAAAGATAGACTAAGAATAGATTTTTCTGGGGTTTATTTTGAGTAGGTTGGGGTGTGCAGCTGGGGTTGGTGGCTAACTTGATCTGCAATATAAATCTCAGCCCCAGATCGAGCTGATGAACCAGAAAGGTGGTTTCTTGAAAGCTCTGAGGAGGTGGTTCTGGTAACTCATTCAACCAATTGAACCACAGGATTTCAGGGCAGAGGTCACTTCAGTTTCCACAGGCTTTTTTTTTTTAAACTAACCACATTTATTTTTGTAAATACAGTGAGAGCAAATATATATGTTTAATTTTAGCAAAGATCAGAGAGGCTTTTGATACCCGCTCCAACTAAACTGAAGCGTCAGCACTTTAAACTTCTGGTTTCAAAAGAGCGCTTTGTTTTATAGTTACTAAAGATGTTACAAAATGAGACTTAAAAAAAAAGTAAATTATACTCTGACTATGAAAGAATGTATATTCCATATAAAAGACTTCACCTATCCAGAATTCAGAACTGAACTGAATCCAAACAATGAGCAATTGCTTGAGGGTAGCTCCCTCAATACTGTGCTAGGAGTATGCTGTTTTCCATATAGCATAGAGTGTGGAAGCAAATCTGGATTCTGAAACATCCAAACTTATCAAACAAATATGATTTGGAGTCAGACCTTAAATGATAAACTATGAACGTCCCAACGCGGATAGATTGTGGTCTGTTGCTTGTGAAAGCAGGAAATGGAAAACATCAGCACCTGGCTGAAAGTGATAGTTTAAAATTATACAGAACTTGTACTTAATTTATTTTCTTCAGGGACCACCCCCTCCCTCAAAGAATAACTTAAGTGAAAGTTTTAGCTGAGTGACTGCCCTCTCATCTGAGTTAGAAGGAACAAGCCCACATTCCTCAGGGTTCAGCACACAATCCAGGCTGGCACTTTATTTAGCACAGTGCTGTGGGTAGTGTCTTTCAGATGAGATGTTAAACTGAGGCCCCAGCTGCTCTTCCAGGTGGACACAAATGATCCCATGGTGCTATTGCGAAGAGCAACAGGAGAGTTCACCCACGATCTTGATATTTATGCCTCAAAGGGCATCTTTGTGAGATGTTATCTGGTCATTTATATTCCTAGTTTTGATGTGCCCTTGCTGTGGGCAAATTTGCTCCTGGGACCAGGAACGCCTGGGACAATTCTGGCCATGGGTAACTGTGTGTGGAGTTTGCACTTTCTCCCGTTTCTGCGTGGGTTTTCTCCGGGTGCTCCGGTTTCCTTCCACCATCCAAAAATGTGCTGATTAGGTGGATTGGCCATGATAAATTGCCCCTTAGTATCCAAAAATGCTCACATTGGGTGGGGTTACGGGATAGGCTGGGGTGAGGTGCTCTTTCAGAGGGTCTGTGCAAGCCCAATGGGCTGAATAGCCGCTTTCTGCAACGTAGGGATTCTATAGGTCTGCATTTATCACATTTTAACAGTCATCACTTCAAAAGTAGTTCAATGGTTCAAAGGTATTTTGGGACGTCCCGAGGTTATGGAAGCCATTATAAAAATACAAGTTGTTTTTCTTCTTTCCTTTAATCATTATCATTCCACCCCCTCTCTCCCTCCATAGTGCAGACAACTGTTCCTGGTGCCATTCAATAATATGCACAAAAGTAAGCTTCAGTGTTGAGAAGTACCTCGATCTGAGACTCCAGGTATAAAACCAGCCTGTGGTATAATGTAACGGGATATCAGCACACTGCTCTGTAACACTGCCTGCTTTCAGAGTTTATGAAATCAGAGTCAGGATTCAACCACTGACATCAACAGGAAGTGGAGAAGACCACTGAACTTGTTCGTCCATTAAAGTTTGTATTTTATCTCCATTTACCAGTCTGGGGTCAATAACCCTTAATAATCGGGGCTTCAGCAGGCAGCCACTTGTCAGTCACAGGGTTCTTTATGACCATCCCCACCAAGAACATTCCAAGCCCCACTGGTAAAAACCAGATCAGAACTCCATTGGAAATCCTGAAAGTGTGAATGAGTACCATGAACATGAGCTTCCCTAATTCCCATTACTGATACAACGGAATGTATGAAGATAGCAAGAGCTGAAGTAGCCTATAGCCATCGGCTACATAACCATGGAAAACCACATGACTTTGAGCCCCAAATTTATTTTTCCCTGCAATGTTCTGATGTGGTTCAAAGATCTTTTATCCCGCCACTGTATAATCTAACTAGAAGCTGCCTACTGATTAACTCTGCTGGCATAGTATTTGTGGTCTGCTACATAAATACACAACTATGGGTTACCAAATTCCAACTGCTGCCAACCTGGTCAACCGTTCAGCCCTCATATTACAACTTGCAATTAACTTCTCTTTCTTTGGCACATTAGCAACAAATCCCACAATTTAAAAAAAAGAGGAGCGCTCAGCTGTGAAAATCATGTTTAACTTTGGCAAGAAGTGCAAAGCTCTAACGTTTGAAGGGTGTCTTGCGAGGTGATGCCAATGCAAAGGATGGGCCTGGGAAGCGGGAAATAAACTACTGCATTTGTTTCAGTTTATAACTTAAAATTTTAGTCGCTTGGCAAAACCAATGATTAAAAATGGCCAACCCACCTATCCTGCATATCATTGGACTGTGGAAGGAAACCAGTGCACCTGGAGGAAACCCATTCAGACACGGGGTGAATATGCAAACTCCACACAGTCACCCAAGGTTGGAATCGAACCCAGGTCCCTGACGATGTGAGGCAGCAATGCTAACCACTGTGCCACCCTCATATATCTCTATATTAAATCTCTAGATTAGAAACATATCTACAGATTAATATTTATAAAACAAAACTGATCAATCGCCTGTTGCATTAAGTTGGAGGGGGCAGTGAAAACTGGCTCGAGCATGGAGACATAATTTCAATCATTTTTAAAATGTATATGATTTTTTCCCCCTCATTTTCATATTTCTAACATGAATTCCAATGGCCACATTGAAATAGAAATGCTCATGTAAACTTATCACACGGTAATTTCATTCTTCCTCTCATTGGTGGCACCAGAATACAGTCCAGGGATTTGTGTGCATTTCAGTGTCGCATTAAGCTATCAACTTCACAACCAAAGCATTCGGGGAACTAAATGGCACCCAATGTCAAAGCTACATAAGGGAGGCAACCAGGAGCGACACTATGCCTACAAACATCATTGGGACAGAGGCCAGAGCTCTGGAGCCTTTGTAATTAGATTCGTCTTTCGAGGAATTGACACACCTTGTATTATTTCTTTCCTTTATTCTCTCATGGGATGTGGCCGTCGCTGGCAAGGCCAGCATTTGTTTCCCATCCCTAATTGCTCTTGAACTGAGGGGTTTGTTGGGCTATAGAGGGCAGGTAAATGTCGACTACGGTTGCTCTGGCTCTGGAGTCACATGTAGGCCAGACAGGGTAGGGATGGCAGATTTCCTTCTCTTAAAAGAATATCATTTGACTTCCAGGTGCGGCTATGCAGAGCTAGGTCGCATGTTCGGTAGCTCCCGCTTGGAACGGACTTTTGGGCTCTTTACAGGGCCCCCACAGCATTTGTTCGACATTTCCCGGTGTGGGAAGACGACTGCAACAGTCCCCCGACAGTGTCCCCCAGGAATGGTATGTCTCTCGGTTACCAGACCCGGCAGAAACAGGAAAGGATTTGGCTATAACTGCAGGATAAACAAAGCCTCTTCCAGCATGCAGGCGGGGGAAGGGCAAGTTTAAAGCTGCAAGCTGACTTGAGGGCCTTTATTAAAGGTGAATTCTAGCAGCAGAGGGAACAACTGTGAAAAGATCTACCAAGGCCATTGAAGAAGCGGGGACGAGGCTTCCGGTGGCGGCCATGGAGGAGTCGGTCGCACATTCGTCAGCTCCCGTCTGGAACGGACTCTCAGACCTTTTTCAGGCGTTTCCACAGACTTATTGGGGCAGATTGGTGAAGCGAACACTGCCAAAAGGATTCCCTCTCGAGATTTCCGGTTGCGGCTATGCGGAGCCAAGTCGCACATTCGGCGGCTCCCGCAAAAACGGACTTATGCGCTCTTTTCAGTGCCCCCAAGGGCACTTTTTCGACGTTTCCCGGTGTGGGAAGGAGTTAATAATAGCTCCCCGTCAGTATATGGCTTTAACTAGGAGCGGGGCGACAAAAAAGGTGGTGGTGGACCTGAAGAAGGGAGGGAAGGACAAAATGGCGGCGGGCGGAGACCAGGCGGCGTGGAGGCAGTGGGCGGAGGAGCAACAAGAGGGTATCCAGCGCTGCCTCACAGAGATTAAAACGGACCTGCTGGAGCCGATGAAGGCTTCTATTGATAAGCTGCTGGAGACACAGACGGCCCAGGGGGTGGCGGTCCGAGAGGCTCGACAAAAGATCTCTGACAATGAGGACGAGATCTTAGGCCTGGCGGTAAAGAGCACGAGGCGCTCCACAAGAAATGGCAGGAGCGCTTCGAGGAGGTGGAGAATCGGTCGAGGCGGTAGAATCCGCGGATTCTGGGCCTCCCGGAGGGGCAGGAGGGGCCGGACGTGGGGGCCGATGTGGTCACCATGTTGAACTCGCTGATGGGAGCAGAGTCCTTCCAGGGGCCCCTGGAGCTGGAAGGGGCCCATAGTGTTGGCGAGGAGGCCCAAGCCTTGCGAGCCTCCGCAGGTGGTGTTGGTGCGGTTCCATCGGTTCGTCGATCGGGAGTGTGGGTTCAGGTGGGCCAAGAAGGAGAGGAGCAGCAGGTGGGAGAACACGGAGGTTCGGAAATACCAGGACTGCAGTGCGGAGGTGGCGAAGAGGAGGGCTGGGTACAATCGAGCGAAGGCGGTGCTGCACAGGAAGGGGGTGAAGTTTGGCATGTTGCAGCCGGCGCGACTGTGGATTACCTACAAGGACCGGCACCATTATTTTGAGTCTCCGGAGGAGGCATGGGCCTTTGTTCAGGCCGAGAAGTTGGACACAGACTGAGGGTCGGGATGGGCGATTGGGGACTGCGGTGGATATGTTATGCCTATTTTTGGTTCGGAGGGGGGGTTGCCTTTGCATTGTTTTGGGTTTCTTTTTCTCTGTGTTTTTCTCTTTCGGGTTGGGGAGGGTGGATGGGGCGGGATGGGCACTGTTTTGGTTGGTGGCGGGGCCTGGTAGGTGGAGAGCACGGGCTTTTTCCCCGCGCCGAAGACTGGGGGGAGGGGGCGCCAGGGCGGGGAAGCGAGGATTGTTTCCCGCGCTTAGAACAGAGGGGGGAGAGGGAGAGCCTGTGGATGGGGAGCGGGAGTGGAGGGTGTGCCACACAATGGGAGGAGTCGAAGGGGAGGCGGGAGTGGCTGGGATCAGCAGGAGTCAGCTGACTTGTGGAAGTGCCATGGGGGGAGTAAACCAGCTAGGATGGGTCCTAGCCGGGGGGGTGGGGCGGTATCGAGTTTCTGCTGCTAAGGTCAAGGAGGAGCTGGAACAAGTGGGGGGGGGGTGGTTGAGACTGGGGTATACCGCTGTGGGGAACGGGCCAGGTGTGGGGTGCGGGCGTGTGGCTGGCCGAGGAGGGGTCATGGCTAGTCGGCGGGGGAGGGGGGCGGGTAACCCCCTGATCCGGCTGATAACCTGGAATGTAAGGGGACTGAATGGGCCTGTTAAGCGGGCCCGCGTGTTCGCGCACCTGAAGGGGCTCAAGGCGGATGTGGTTATGCTCCAGGAGACACACCTGAAGGTGGCAGACCAGGTAAGACTGAGGAAAGGGTGGGTAGGTCAGGTGTTTCACTCGGGGCTAGATGCCAAAAATCCGAGTGGTGGCGATCTTGGTGGGAAAGAAGGTGTCATTCGAGGCGTCGAGCATTGTGGTACATAATGGTAAGTGGTAAGTTGCAGGGAGAGAGGGTGGTACTGGTCAATGTGTGTGCTCCGAACTAGGACGATGCGGGTTTTATGGGGCGTATGTTGGGTCGGATCCCAGACTTGGAAGTGGGGGGCCTGATAATGAGGGGAGACTTTAACACGGTGTTGGATCCAGCACTGGATCGCTCCACATCTAGAACGGGTAGGAAGCCGGCGGCGGCTAGAGTGTTAAGGGGATTTATGGACCAAACGGGAGGGGTGGACCCTTGGAGATTTGCAAGGCCGGGGGTGAGAGAATTTTCATTCTTCTCACATGTCCATAAGGCTTATTCTCGAATCGACTTTTTCATTTTGAGTAGGGCGCTGATAGCGGGAGTAGAGGATACCGAGTATTCGGCAATAGACATTTTGGACCACGCCCTGCATTGGGTGGACTTGGAGATGGGGGAAGAGAGGGACCAGCGCCCGCTGTGGCGCTTGGAGGTAGGGCTGTTGGCGGACGAGGTGGTGAGCGAGCGGGTCCGAGGAAGTATAGAGAGGTATTTGGAGACCAACGACAACGGGGAGGTCGGAGTGGGGATGTTATGGGAGGCACTGAAGGCGGTGGTGAGGGGAGAGCTGTTCTCCATTAGGGCCCACAAGGAGCGGAGGGAGCGGGGGGAGAGAGGGAGAGGCTGGTGGGGGAGATGGTGAGGGTAGACAGGAGGTATGCGGAAGAGCCTGAGGAAGGATTGTTGAGGAAGAGGCGCAGCCTCCAGGCCGAATTCGACCTGGTGACCACCAGGAAGCAGAGGTGCAGTGGAGGAAGGCCCAGGGGGGCGGTCTACGATTATGGGGAAAAGGCAAGCCGGATGCTGGCACATCAGCTTCGGAAGCGGGACGCAGCAAGGGAGATCGGGGGAGTTAAGGACAGGGGAGGGAGCGTGGTGCGGAGTGGGGTTGGCATTAATGGGGTCTTCAGGGACTTCTACGAGGAATTGTACCGATCCGAGCCCCCACGGGAGGAGGGAGGGATGGGCCGTTTCCTGGACCAATTGAGGTTTCCAAAGGTGGAAGAGGGACTGGTGGCAGGACTGGGGCTCCCGATTGGGCTGGAGGAGCTGATCAAAGGGATAGGAAGCATGCAGGAGGGGAAGGCACCGGGGCCGGACGGTTTCCCGGTCGAGTTCTATAAACAATATATGGACCTGTTGGGCCCGCTGTAGTTAGGACCTTTAATGAGGCAAGGGAGGGGGGGGGGGTTTACCCCCGACGATGTCCCGGGCACTGATCTCCTTGATTCTGAAGCGGGACAAGGATCCCCTGCAATGTGGGTCTTACAGACCGATTTCCTTGCTAAATGTAGATGCCAAGGTGCTGGCAAAGGTCTTAGCCACGAGGATTGAGGATTGTGTGCCGCAGATCATCCATGAAGACCAGACGGGGTTTGTGAAGGGGAGACAGTTGAACGCGAATGTGCGGAGGCTTTTGAACGTTATCATGATGCCGGCGAGGGAGGGGGAGGCGGAGATAGTGGTGGCGATGGACACTGAGAAAGCCTTCGATAGGATAGAGTGGGGGTACCTGTGGGAGGTGCTGAAGAGGTTCGGGTTTGGGGAGGGGTTTGTCAGGTGGGTTCGGCTGTTGTATGAGGTCCCGATGGAGAGTGTGGTCACAAATAGGAGGAGGTCCGAGTACTTTCGATTGCACCGAGGGACGAGGCAGTAGTGTCCCCTGTTCCCACTGCTCTTTGCACTGGCGATTGAACCCCTGGCTATGGCACTGAGAGAGTCGAGGAACTGGAGGGGGTTGGTGCGGGGTGGGGAGGAGCATAGGGTGTCGCTTTACGCGGACGACCTGCTGCTGTATGTGACGGACCCGGTGGGAGGAATGCCAGAGGTAATGAGGATCCTTCGGGAATTCGGGGACTTTTCGGGGTACAAGCTCAATATGGGGAAGAGCGAGCTGTTCGTAGTTCAGCTAGGGGACCAGGAGAGGGGGATTGGCGAGCTCCCACTAAAAAGGGCGGAGAGGAGCTTCAGATATTTGGGGGTCCAGGTGGCCAGGAGCTGGGGGGCCCTGCATAGGCTTAACTTTACAAGGCTGGTGGAGCAAATGGAGGAGGAGTTCAAGAGGTGGGACGCATTGCTGCTGTCCTTGGCGGGTAGGGTGCAGTCAATCACAATGACGGTGCTCCCAAGGTTTTTGTTCCTGTTCCAGTGCCTCCCCGTGTTTATCCCGAAGGCTTTTTTCAGGCGGGTTAACAGGAGTATAATGGGGTTTGTGTGGGCGCGAGGGACTCCGAGGGTGAGAAGGGTGTCCCTGGAGCGGAGTAGAGATAGGGGGGGACTGGCGCTGCCCAACCTCTGTGGGTACTACTGGGCCGCCAATGCGACAATGGTGCGCAAGCGGGTGATGGAGGGGGAGGGGGCTGCATGGAAGAGGCTGGAGACGGCGTCCTGTGTGGGTACGAATCTGGGGGTGCTGGCAACGGCGCCGCTGCCGCTCCCTCCAAAGAGGTATACCACGAGCCCGGTGGTGGTGGCGGCCCTCAAAATTTGGGGGCAGTGGAGGCGGCACAGGGGGGAAGTTGGGGCCTCGGCGTGGACCCCATTATGGGGGAACCACCGGTTCGCCCCAGGAAGAACAGGTGGAGGGTTTTCGGGGTGGCACAGGGCAGGGATACGAAAGTTGGGGGACCTGTTTGTGGACGGGAAGTTCGTGAGCTTAGGTGAGCTAGAGGAGAAGTACGGGCTCCCCCCGGGGAACACCTTCAGGTACTTACATATAAGGGCGTTTGCCAGACGGCAGGTGGTGGAATTCCCGCGGCTACTGCCACGCACAGTACAGGACAGGGTGCTCTCGGGGGGGTGGGTGGGAGTGGGGAAGATCTCGGAAACTTACCAGGTGATGCAGGAGGAGGAGGAAGCCTCGGTGGTGGAGTTGAAAGGTAAGTGGGAGGAGGAGTTGGGAGAGGAGATCGAAGAGGGGACGTGGGCAGATGCCCTAGGGAGGGTGAATTCTTCCTCTTCGTGCGCGAGTCTCAGCCTCATACAGTTTAAGGTGCTGCACAGGGCACACATGACCGGGACAAGGATGAGCCGGTTCTTTGGGGGTGAGGATAGGTGTGTTAGGTGCTCAGGGAGCCCAGCAAATCACACCCATATGTTCTGGGCATGCCCAGCGCTGGAGGAATTTTGGAAGGGCGTAGCGAGGACGGTATCGAGGGTGGTAGGATCCAGGGTCAGACCTGGCTGGGGGCTCGCAATATTTGGGGTGGCAGAGGAGTCGGGAGTGCAGGAGGCGAAAGAGGCCGGAATTCTGGCCTTTGCGTCCCAGGTAGCCCAGCGAAGGATTCTCCTTCAGTGGAAAGATACAAGGCCCCCAAGCGTGGAATCCTGGATCAGCGATATGGCGGGGTTCATTAAATTGGAGAGGGTGAAATTCGCCTTGAGAGGGTCGGTACAAGGGTTCTTTAGGCGGTGGCAACCGTTCTTAGACTTCCTGGCAGAACGATAGACGTTGGTCAATGGCAGCAGCAGCTCGGGGTGTGTGGGGGGGGGGGGGGGGGGGGGGGTTATTGTATTTTTGTTTATGTTATTTACACTGGAGGGTCTGAGGGGGTGTATACACCTGTTGTGTTAAGTCGGGGTGTTAATGTTAATTTATTATTTAGGTTAGGGGGGGGGGGGGAGGGGTTTGGGGGGTTGCTTTTTTAGATTGTGTTTTGTACTTAACCCTGTTGGGTTCTTTTTTCTTTCTCATTTTGTTATTGATATTTTATGAAAAGCTTTAATAAAAAAAAATTTTTTTTAAAAAGAATATCATTTAACCAGGTGGGTTATGACAATCGACTTATGGTCATCATTACTGAGACTCGCTTTCAATTTCAGATTTGTTTGATGGAATTTGAACCCATGTCCCCAGAGCATTAGCCTGGGCCTCTGGCTTATTAGTCTAGTGACAGCAGCATTATGCCACTATCTCCTGCATGGAACAGATATTCAAAGATATCGAATTGCAAGTGTTTACATTGGCCAACAATGGGATAGAATAGCAGAATACTGCGAATGCTGGAAACCCAAAATAAAAGCTGAAAATGCTGGATAAACTCAACAGGTCTCATACCATCTGTGGAGAGAAACAGAGCTAACGTTTCGGATCTAAATGACCCTTCTACAGAACTGTTCTGTCTCCTCAAATAAATAACAAGTCACAAGCAGATTACAAGGGAAAATATTTCGCAAAGTGTTCAAGTGTCCTACTGTGCGATGACAGCCAGAGCTGTAGAAACATTATTTTGAGGTAGACATGCTGAATGCAGCAAATATAGGATGGTGTATCTAATCATGTGAACAGTTGCCCAAAGGTTTGCGCAACATGGGCAATGCTATCTTTCTAGAGAAAGTATATGCTTGACTCATTTTAAGCAGGAACTAAAGGATCTCCCCAAATGTAATCACAAATTTTGCACATATATTTGATTAAATCAACATGCAAATTTTATGGGTGTTTGTACATCAGCACTGACAAACGAAAGTGTTTTTCTCCCCATTACTTCCTCTTGTCAACACTGACAATGGGAACTATTCAGAAACTAATTTAGTGAACTTCAACCACTTCAATAATAGAATCTATACACCAAAAACATTTTTAGATATTTTTTTAAATATTTGTTCATGGGACGTGGGCTTCACAGGCTGTGCCAGCATGTATTGCCCACCCCTAATTGCCCTTGAGGGAGCAATTATGAGTCAACCACATTGTTGTGGGTCTAGAGTCACATGTAGGCCAGACCAGGTAAGGACGGCAGATTTCCTTCCCTTAAGGACACCATCTGCTGTGGTGGGATTTGAACCAGAGCATTACTCGGAGTCTCTGGTTTACTAGTCCAGTGACAATGCGCCTACGCCACCGCCTCCCTTGTCATATCATACCAACTAAACTTCCATGATATTGTACAAGGAGTCAAGATTCAGCACCGTTCTCAGATAAAGTTGAGTTGCATGGCAGGTACAAAATAATTGCGCCAGGACATGGAGACCTAACCAAATGGTTGGTTTAACTGAATGTGTTCAGTCCTTATATTTATATTATGTAGAATCGTGCAGCACGGGAGACGATCAATTGGCCCATCACACCTGTGCTGGCGGCTCTTTGATCAAGCTATCGAATTAGTCCCACTCCACTATTTTCAATATCAAATAGAATCATAGAATCCTTACAGTGCAAGAGGCCATTCGGCCTATCGAGTCTGCACCGACTCTTTGAGTGAGCACTCTACCCGTTTACACTTTCCCGTCCACCCCGGCCAATCCCCATACCCCTGGACATTAGGTGGCAATTTAGCATGGTCAACCCTCCTGAACTGTGGGAGGGCACCCGGAGGAAACCTACACAAACACGGGAAGAATGCACAAACTCCACAGACATAGCCCGGGATTGAACCCGGGTCCCTGGCGCTGTGAGGCAGCAGTGCTAACCCTTTATCACATGGATATCTAATTTCTTGTTAACGCCAGTACCAACATCACCACTACAATTGGGATCCACATACAACTCCCACTAAATGTTTGTTGGCCCTTTGCGTTTCTCAGCTCTACCCATACAGATTCCACATTGTCAGAGCTAATATCCTTCCTCAGTATTGCATTAATTCCCTCTTCAACCAGCAATGCAACCCCACCGCCTTTTCCTTTTTGCCTGTCATTCCTAAATACGGAATACTCTTGGGACAGAGCTGCCAACCTTTTCCAACAGAAATCAGTATTCCAGATACCAAAAATCAGTATTTTGGCAGTAAAATCTGTATTTTCATTTCAAAGAAAAAATGCCCACCAATCTGAAGTACAAATCTGAAAAACGAATGAAAAATGCAAATCTAACGCTGTTACATAGATGTACATCATGAGTGGTAGTTTTCAAATTAAGTTTCAAACATTCAGTAAATCTAAAAATGAAAAATTCTATAATACTGCACAGAGAACAACGCAGCAGGGTTTAAATTACCCATTTATGAGTTTTAAAATGATTACGGATGGATTCCTGATTCCCAGAGAGCACAATAGAACCAAAGGTTACCTCCCTAACAACTACCAAACATTTTTAAATTGCATCACATCACACCATAGAATTTTCAATGCTGTACAGGCCTTCGATGATGTAGATGGTCTACACATGTGATTGTGTAATCGACCCTCGATGTGATTTTTAAAATCCCAATGAAGGGTTGGACTGGCACCTTGAGGCGAGACCGCACAAAGGATCACCGCATGCTCTGTAGAGTTCCCTGGGTGGGGGGGGATTGGAGAGCGGAGCCCCCAGTCTTCCAGCAGCAGCCGGCACACACACAAAGCCAGCCAGCCAGCCCTTTACAGGGAGCTCCCCCCCAAAAAACCTCCTCTTGCTTAAAGTACGGTATGTGGGATTTGTCCGAGCGCTGCAGTGGATTTCGTATTTCACCGCGAGAAATCGGATTGCCGCAATCAAGCAGATTTTCCGTAGAAATACGGAAAATCCATGCTAGTTGGCTGCGCCGTCTTGGATAGTCAATTCATGGTTATCCTGCAATCATATCTCCGTAATCCTGACTACATCATACCCGTTTCCATTCATTTTCACGATTAATTCATCCACTTTATTGTGAATGCTCCCTGCATTCACACCAAGATTTAAGGCTCATCTTTTACAGATACAAACACTCGTACATATGTGTGATGGAATCTGTTTACAAAAATTTATTCAATTAAATTCCAATTTGTTCCCCATATAGAAATTAATTTCAGGTACTTTGCTTGCGTGATAAAAATATATATAAATGAACAATAACAAAAGAGAAATTGCCCTATGGCAGACATCGAGCTTTAAATTAAAATAGGCATTTAAACTATTCAGATGCATTAAAAGTCAGAAAATCCCACCCAAAGTGCACTTCCTCAAACATCTAACTCCTTTTAAATGTTCTTACACAGAAGGGAACGAGTGAGTTGATCAGGCTGTAATTATACATTCCGAGCAGTGAAGATGTAACACCTCAATCAGCAGATTACAATTACCATGCAAAATGTTCCCACATGAATACGGAGATATAAAATGGAAAAAGTTCACAGGAAGTGTATTAATTAATAGTTACATGTATTATATGGTATCATTGTATCCACCATGTAAGATACAGTCATTTCTATTGAAAAGAGCCATTTAGTTTACTTCTGGACAAGTGCTCTATAACCCTGCAGAATCAGGTTCAGCAATGTTCAGAACATTGCTCCCACGGCCACCATCCAATAAATGTTGCTGCAGCACTCAACAGCAACGAGAGAAAGTTCTGCAGTTGTTTTCAAAGTGCCCTCAGGATTTGGGATAGTTAAAAAGCACATTATACATTTTAAAGCAAAATACAAACATAGTGACACGTTGCCACCGTGGTTAGTATTGATGCCTCACAATGCCAGGGAAGTGTTCAATCCCAGCCTTGGGTGACTGTGGAGTTTGCATGTACTCCCAGTGTCCGCATGGGTTTCCTCCGGTTTCCTCCCACAGCCCAAAGATGTGCAGGTTAGGTGGATTGGCCATGATAAAATTACCTGTGTGTGCAAAGATGTGCAGGTTAGGTGGGGGAGTGGGCCTAGGTAGGGTTCTCTTTTAAAGGGTCCGGGGCAGACTCGATGGGCCGAATGGTCTCCATCTGCACTGTAGGGATTCTATATCTAACCTCAAACATGCACAAAACTGTCCGTCTTCTGGCCACCCACCAGCTTTCATGCACCGATGCAAGATCCCAGATCTCCTGACTTAAACAAACTAAATTAAATTGCGTTCCTGTTATTTGTACCATACCCGTCATCAATCCTAGGACATTAAATGTGTGGTCCCCTGTTGCTACTACGCACGAATGTGCTGTAGAGCTCTCACTTAGCAAGAACCTTCTGAAGACACAAGGGAGATTGTGGGAATAACTGAAATCCAAACCTCTACCCATCTCACTGCCTCTTGCTAGCTGGCTTGGGTGATCATTCAACTGAATGCAGACTGGAAATCCAGTGAACTACAGCTTTCAACAAAATAAACCCTGGGAGGAAGTAATTCCCCCCCACCCACCCCCAACATCACCCTGCTCGTCATTCACTTGCTGGCCTAACTCATTGAGAATGCAGAATTTATTCCATTGTATCCACAATTCCTACAACTAAACTGCGGAAACTTGGATCGAACAGCCGAGCAATTCCCACTGGAAAGGAAAAAAATGAACGTTCATAGTCAAGCCTGATCCTGCTTTTGCCCATGCTCGAAATTCATCACCAAAGTTTGTTCTATAGTGGGGGGCCCTCTCGGGTGGCCTCTGCCCAATCAGGAAAACTACAAGAACAATGTAATCTTCTTGGTCTGATGATTTGGTGCTATGCCTTCCTTGCATTACATTTACTCAAAGAGTCACTGGATGGGATTACCCTTTGCACTGTGATTTTTCTTTTCATTTTCAGTGTTGACTGTTCCTGTAACAAGCCATTAGAAACTGTGTAGATAAAATTTCCCATATTGTTTCCATTGGCACAGGAAAACATATCTTCACACATGGAAGATACCAAAGAACCACTTAATTTACTGAGTGTTACATTGGCTGTAGGTTTCAAACAGGCCTCTATTTCAGAGTACTGAACACTATGCCTATTTTTAGGGTCAGGATGGAGGCAACCACAAGAGGACTAAATTGCAAAATGTCACAGCCAGCTAAAAAAACGAACCTACATTTATATTACAACTTGCATACTGTGCCAATGGAACATGTCAGAGTACATCACAACTGGGGGGTTATTTTTGAATGTGGTGACAGCTGTTGCGCAGGCAAACCCAACAGCCAGAAAGAATTAATTTTCATTCAGATAGCGCCTTTCAATAATCTCAGGATGTGTCAAAGTGCTTCGCAGCCAATGAAGCATTGTGGAAGGGCATGTAGGAGAACGTGGCAGTCAATCTGCATGTGCCACGCAACTAGGAATGAGATGAATAACCAGCTCTTTGTGCGGCAAGAGAGGATGCCAGAAGTACACCCTTGATCTTCAAATCATACTTTGGGATCTTTCACATCCACCTGAACAATCAGGTGCAGTCTTAACTTAAAATGTAATCCAAAATATGGCATCTCTCGCAGCGATGCATCACAACTGCATTGGATTGTTGGTCAAGGTTCTGTAGTACGTGGAGTTAGGCCGGATCCCACCACCTCAAAAATTGCATTCATATAGCGCCTTCCACGTTGACAAATTATGCGGAGCACTTCCCAGGATGCTACTGAGCTAAGTGGTAGATTTTGGTGATTGGCTAGTTGAGAGTAGAAAAGGGTATTTTATGCTGAAAATATTGCTCCTGATTCACTACACTGCTCTCCTATAAAGATACAAGAAGCTACGGAGGTAAAATTCTAGTAGGTTACTCGAATACAGAGGAGGGGGAAAAATAGAATTTGGAAGACGGTATCAAAGTCCATTTTACAGTTGCTCACAAAATCACCTCTAGTCACCAGAACTGTTAAGACACTGGTCTCTGTGCTCCAAAAGTACACAGGGGTAGAATTAGGTCCCACCATTCGCAAGGGTTATATTCCAGTAAAATCTCGCAAATGGCAAAATCGTGAATGATAAACATGCTTTCCAATGGGAGTCCAACGGGTTTCAGCAACGTGAGGGCAGCATTGGTTTGTGCGGTTAGTGTACAGCAAATGGTGGTAGCTGTGTTCGGCAGCAAGGGTTTGGACAGCCTCTGAGCAAAACTTTAATAAGAGGGATTCCACACTTAAGAAAAAAAAATCTCAAAACTGTCAGACACGATGGGTGAACATTTCAAAATTTAACACACTATTGCAGCTCTGGACCAAGAGATTTGTACAGTTCCAGATCCATTCCGGCTGCACTTCAGCTGCAACCATTCCAGGCACTGCCACTCGCCCCGGTCGGAAAGGTTCTTAATGAAGAGATTTAAATGTCCACAGTCAGAACTAATAGAAGGCATCTGCTCCCAGAGACTTTGAGATCATTGCACCATCAAAATGTGTCGAGGTCTGTTCCGTCATGGCTGCTGTCTCCTCGGGAAAAGAGGGAGGGGTCAAAAAAGCACGACTAAGCGAATAATTGCTGACACGATGGGCAATGCGATGTATAAAGGATTTAGAACTGGCAAGTGAATATACAAACAAGGAAATCGCAAAAGGCAGCACTTTATTATAATGGAATACTGGCTGACATCAGCATTTACCAAGATAGCACATTCTTGGTTTCAACTTAAGTGCACTTTGTGATCAGTAATTTAATAGGGTTGAAACTCCTTTTAGGACCATATTGCACTGGAACAAAAAAAGGACATGGGACAGTCAGAGTATGTGAAGCAGAACGTCTAACAAGGTCTAGAAAGTGAAGGTGAGACTTCCGGTAACGGGGAGGTGCTGAGTAGTTGCACATCAGGTGGCTCTCCTCCAGAACACAGCAAAATAGGCATTTTTGGTCAAATTTAGCCCGAAAACTCACTCATTCATCTCAACTACAAAGATAGAGAAGAAGAAAAGTATGCCTTGAAACAGTAGCTCGCGAGACCGCAGGGAAGCCAGAAACAGTGGAAAAGGGCAAGAGCAGCGAGAGAGTCGGCGGGCCACAAGGCGAGGGGTCCTCACGTCCACCTCTCCGTTCCACACGTCCACCTCTCCGTTCCACACGTCTCTTTCCCCCTCTTCCCCTCCATTCAACATGCCTCCTCCTCTCTATTCAACACGCCTCCTCCCCCTCCATTCAACACGCCTCCTCCCCCTCCATTCAACACGCCTCCTCCCCCTCCATTCAACACGCCTCCTCCCTCGCCAATCAACACGCCTCCTCCCTCTCCAATCAACACGCCTCCTCCCTCTCCAATCAACACGCCTCCTCCCTCTCCATTCAACACGCCTCCTCCCTCTCTCCACCTCTCCATTCCAACTCCACATGCATCTCCCTCCATTCGACATGTCTGTCCCTCATTCCCCCTCTCCAGTCCATAAGTCTCACTCGCCCCCTCTCCGTTCCATACATCTATCTCTTCCTCCCTCTCCTCATTCCACACGTCTATCTCTCCCTCCCACCCTCTCTTCATTCCACACGTCTATCTCTCCCTCCCACCCACTCTTCATTCTACATCTCACCTCCTCTCCATTCCACACGTCTATCTCTCCCCCTCTCCATTCCACACGTCTATCTCTCCCTCCCACCCTCTCTCCATTCCACACGTCTATCTCTCCCTCCCACCCTCTCTCCATTCCACACGTCTATCTCTCCCCCTCTCCGTTCCACACGTCTATCTCTCCCTCCTCTCATTCTATGCCTCTTCTCCCTCCATTCCACACGTCTGTCCCTCCCTCTCTCCCTCTCCATACATCTAATAATAATTTTTCTTGTCACAAGTCGGCTTACATTAACACCGCAATGAAGTTATCGTGAAAATCCCCCAGTCGCCACACTCCGGTGCCTGTTCGGGTACACACAGGGAGAATTCAGAACGTCCAATTCACATAACAGCACGTCTTTCAGGACATGTGGGAGGAAACCGGAGCACCTGGAGGAAACCCACGCAGACACGGAGAACGTGCAGACAGTGACCCAAGCCAGGAATCGAACCTCGGACCCTGGTGCTGTGAAGCCACAGTGCTAACCAGCATGTTACCGTGCTGCCCTTCCTTCTCTCTCCGTTCCACATATCTATCCCTCACTCCCTCTCCATTCCACACACCTGTCCCTCCCTCCCATCTATCCCTCCCTCCCTCGCTGTTCCACACAGCTATTCCTCCCTCGCTGTTCCACACATCTATCCCTCCCTCCCTCACCGTTCCACATCTCTCCCTCCCGTCTATCTCACTCCCTCTCTCCATTCCACATGTCTATCTCTCCTTCTCCATTCCAGGCGTGTATCCCTCCCTCCATCTCTCCATTCCGCACATGCATCACTCCCTCTCTCTCCATTCCACACATCTATAATCCCTTCTTCTTGCGCCATACCACATGTCTTTATCCCTCCTTCTCTCCGTTCCACGTCTTTATCGCTCCCTCTCTCCATTCCACACGTCTATCAATCCCTCTCTCCGTTATACACAATCATTCTTTCCTCTCCATTATAGCCACATTCCCTTGTTTTAATTTTATACCAGACACAAAATGCACCAAGTTAAGATATGTTGAAAGTACCCAACAGGCTGTGGATGTACTTTTAATTTTCAGAGGACAAGTGTAGTACATTCACTCTGGAATGGTTTCAGTGGATATATTTATTAAATATTTTTGGCAGTAATTAACAGACATGGCCCGCAGCAGTTAATGTACCCAGTCTTTTAAGCATTAACATTTTAAAATGCAGAGCCAACTTTCACAGAGAACAAGAGCAGACAAAACAGATTATGTTTCTGAACAGGATTCTTTCCTTAAACGATAGGTCTTCTGTTCATGTTATTTGGTTTGGCATAGATCTGGACGGAATTATACCTACCTGGTTAGAGTAGGACGTAACCTGCATTCTAACTGCCTGTACTGGTATCACAGTTGCAAAGAAACAGGCCATTCTGTCCAACAGTTCCATGGCATCACATTTTTAAAAATATTTTTTTACCATGAATTTAGAGTACCCAGTTATTTTTTTCCAATTAAGGGGTAATTTAGCGTGGCCAGTCCACCTAGCGTGCGCATCTTTGCATTGTGGGGGTGAGACCCACGCAAACACAGGGAGAATGTGCAAACTCCACACGGACACAGGGAGAATGTGCAAACTCCACACGGACACAGGGAGAATGTGCAAACTCCACACGGACACAGGGAGAATGTGCAAACTCCACACGGACACAGGGAGAATGTGCAAACTCCACACGGACAATGACACGGTGCAGGATCTAACCCAGGTCCTCATCGCCGTGAGACAGCAGTGCTAACCACTGCTCCACCATGCCGCCCTCTATGCCATCACGTATGCTTCACACGAGCCACCTCCCAACCTTTTACCTAACCCCATCAACATATCTTCGATTACTTTCTCCTTCTTCCAGGTGCTCCGGTTTCCTCCCACAAGTCCCGAAAGACGGACATGTAAGGTGAATTGGACTTTTCTGAATTCTCCCCCAGTGTACCCGAACGGCACCGGTGTGGCGCGACTGGGGTATTTCACAGTAACTTCATTGCAGTGTTAATGTAATCCTACTTGTGACAATAAGGATCATTATTGTCCTGGGCTAGCTTTTCCTTAAATATATCTCTGCGTGTCGTGTCAATGACTCCTTGTGGTAGTTTTCACACTCATCATGCTGTGTACTGAAGTTCTCGACCGGATTTATTAGTGACTCTTATATTTACGACATCAGGTTCTGATCTCACCCACAAGTAGAAACATGTCCTGCATGTCTACCCTATCGAGCCCTTTCGTAATCTTAAATGCCTCTATCAGGTTTTCCACAGAGACTTCTCCTTTCAAGAAAGAGCCCCCACCCAGGCTGTTCAGCCCTTCGTGATAAGATTTAGCCGCTCCGTTTTGTCAAAATCTTTATAATAATCTTTTTTATTGCCATAAGTAGGCTTAAATTAACACTGCAATGAAGTTACTGTGAAAAGCTCCTAGTCGCCACACTACGGCGCCTGTTCGGGGAGAATTCAGAATGTTCAATTCAACTGACAAGCACATCTTTCGGGACTTGTGGGAGGAAACCGGAGCACCTGGAGGAAACCCATGCAGACATGGGAAGAACGTGCAGACTCCGCACAGACAGTGACCCAAGCCAGGAATCGAACCCGTGACCCTGGAGCTGTGAAGCAACAATGCTAACCACTATGCTACAGTCTTTAGGCAGCTTCTCCAGTGCCTCAATGCCCTTTTTATAATATCCATACCATACTGTTCACTGTATCCATGCCTTCTTTGGTCCAATCAAGATCTTTTATAAACTTAATTCGCTAAGAGAAATTAACCCCAGTAATTTATTTGCTTTTTCATGACCTTGAAGCACGAGGTCTGGAAATGTTGTATCTGTCCCACAGCTCCCTCTGTTCCTCTACAGTGTTTTCCAAGGAGTAAGTGACCTCCTCATTCTTCCTATCAAACTGTATTACACTCACACTTACTTATATTGAAGTTCCTTTGTCAATTGCACACTATTTCCACATTTACTCACAGTCCTTCTCACTATTAACTACACTCCCCAATTTGGTGTCACCCCAAAATATTAAATTGGTATCTTCTGATTTCGGAGTTCTTATTGCTGTAAATGGTAAACAGTGCTCCGAATCCATATGGAATACCGCTTCCCACTAAGTTACCAGGTTGATTATCTTTAATCCCTGCTCAGTGCAGTTTTGTAGCCGTCTGGCTATCCATTCTGTTGCCTGGCCCCGATGCCACATTTTGTGACTTTAGTCATGTGTGTTATGTAGTACCTTGTTATTTGTTATTTGCTATTATTGTTAGGTTATTTGTGTACCCAAATATATTACCGTTACCACTTTACCCGTATCTGCCAATTCTGTTATTGTTTCAAATAATTTCTTGAGGTTTGTCAAGTACTGATCCTCCCTTTTGCAGTCCGTGCTATTCTTCACTATATTTCAATTTCCAGGTATTTTTCTATTACCTTTCATTAAGGGTTGCAATGCCTTTCTTTCCACCAACATTAAGCTAATTAGTCCAGTTTTCCTGCACTTGTCCTATCTCCCTTTTGATACGAAAACTCACGCTGGCTGCTGTCCAGCAGTTCTCTGGCATTACTCCCTTTTCTAATAAATAAAGATATAATTAACATACATCTGTGACAATGGTGCCGCTCCTATCTCTCTCCTAACTTATTTCGAAAAGTGCAGTACCACCCATCCCAACCAAGGGTTTAACACTCCGTTAAGTTTGATTTGGTTCTGAATTGCAACCTGCTTTCTACCTAAAATGCCCTTGTACCTTTTTTGTTGTCATAGATATCATAGAATTTACAGTGCAGAAGGAGGCCATTCGGCCCATCGAGTCTGCACCGGCTCTTGGAAAGAGCATCCTACCCAAGGTCAACACCTCCACCCTATCCCCATAACCCAGTAACCCCACCCAACACTAAGGGCAATTTAGGACACTAAGGGTAATTTATCATGGCCAATCCACCTAACCTGCACATCTTTGGACTGTGGGAGGAAACCGGAGCACCCGGAGGAAACCCACGCACACACGGGGAGGATGTGCAGACTCCGCACAGACAGTGACCCAAGCCGGAATCGAACCTGGGACCCTGGAGCTGTGAAGCAATTGTGCTATCCACAATGCTACCGTGCTGCCCGTCATCTTCTAATATTATGTCCATCCAAATCATTCTGATAAACACCAAGGTAAAGAGATTATTGAATATTTCTGCCACATTTCTCTCATTACCGGAGTTTATAATATAAATCCCTTGGGGTGTCGCTTTTCTATTTTTTGTTTGCCTGCTGAATGCCTTAATATTTCTCTCAACAAACCTTGATAATTCTGTTATTTCTCTTTCTCAACATTATTTGTGATTTTTCTTGACTTATCCAGATTCCCTTACCTCATCATCTCCTTTCTTGTTTGCGTAACTACTGCGCCTTTTTCTTTAGTGTCAATTTTGCCCTTATTCATTTGTGGTGTGTCATTAACCGACTAGTCTGTGCTTGCATTTTGGTGGGTATATTTCTCCTGGGGCTATTGATCACTGTTTTAAACATTTCCCAGTTCTGCCTGTTACAATCCCAGTTGGTGTTACTACTGGACAGGAAGACTGGGGATAGGGTGGAGGTGTTGACCTTGGGTAGGGTGCTCTTTCCAAGAGCCGGTGCAGGCTCGATGGGCCGAATGGCCTCCTTCAGCACTGTAAATTCTATGATAATCTATGATTCCAGAATGGAACCTCGGCTCAAAAGATGGTAACTTTTCCTTCTTTTTGGAAAATATGGAGGAACAGTCACAGGACTGCTAATTGGTTTGAACAATTTTTTTTAAATTAAGCATTAAAAGTTTGATATGACAATACCTCTTTATTCCCCGCTCAACTTCACAAATGCATACAGTTTTCAAAAATAACACCCCACTCTGAATCAAATGGCCGATGCCACTCAAATCGATCTTCCTTGGATTTCTCTCACAATCCGCGCAGCCCCCCCCCCCTCCCCCACCAGCTGTCACAGGAGGGTTTCCTAAACTCCACTCCCAAAAAGACACACTTTAAATCTTTCAAACAATGCTTTCCATCAGCTTTTTGGCCATAAAAATACACTCCATGTTTTCCCAAACCAACCTTTCAAATAAAGCTTCCGTTCCACTTTTATCAAGGACACCAGCACCAGGTGTTCCACCTCTCCTTTCAGGCTTCCTTTACCTTGAATTGCAATGTGCATCCAAATGTCTACAAACTCAGGTACTCAGTCCCCAACTGAATATTATTGCTTCAAACACTGGAAATAAGGACACCAAACCCAACGATTGCTTCAGAAATGGCTTGTCTGCAGCCAACGTCATCAGCTCTTCTCTTCCCAGGTCCGACTCTTGACTTCCATAAGCAGTCTCTTCCTCCAAAAGCAGTTCCTCTTTGATCCTTTTTAACCTCAATATTCCAGGAGCTTCATTTCCATTCCCTGGTTTTTAGAATGAGCTGTCCTTTAGATCCCCGGAACTTGCTTTCCTACATCTTACTCCATCATGTAACTTTTCTGCTTCTACAAAAGCTGAGAGAGCTGCCATCTTTCTCATTACCAAGCTCCAACTGCTATTAATCCAGCTAAAACTAAATTTATAAAGCATTCCTATCCTAAAGTTGCCCCTGGTTACTAAGCAACAACTTTATAGCTCTCCAGCTTGTTTACTTTTCACACCTTAACCCTCTCCAAACGCAATGGAAACAGTTTTATCTGGAATCAAAAACCACCAGATGCAAACACCTTTCTCTAGCAGGAATCTAACCACAGGTTTACCCTCCTTACACAGCAACACTAAAGTAAACCCACTTAAAACTAACTATACCTTATTTCTAATATTTAACTGTACAAATATAAAGTTGCAATAGTCCCAGATGACCATAGGCTGCATATCCCTTTGAGGGGGAGAGCTGACTGGTGGTGATTTAACCTGAGAATCACCACACCTCAAGTGAGGGGCAAGATTGAGAAGATGAGCCTTCATGAATAATAACTATCTTTAATAATAATCTTTATTGTCACAAGTAGGCTTACATTAACACTGCAATGTGAAAATCCTCTAGTCGGAGACTTCGGGTGACGGCACGTAGCGGGGAAGTCGCATGTTGGGCGGCTGCTGCTTGAACAAGGCGAAGGTTAAAATATCTGCCTCCTGGGGGCATTTTGCGAATGATTGGATGTAGGAAGATATAAAGAAGGCAAAGAATGTCAAAAGGTTTAAGGAAAACAGCCGTGAAGAAGGGAGGGAGGGAGTGTTCACCATCGAGTGAGAGGACCAGCCAGGGAGCTAGCAAGATGGCGGAGGCTGGTCTGCTGGGTGGGGCCGCACTGCTTATGGCAGAGAAGATGACTGAGGTGGTGTCCGTGGAGTTGGAGAAGCAGTTTGCAAAGCATTTGGAGGTGTTGAGGAAGGAGATGGCAGTGGCTTTGAAGGTGTTGGAGGCAATTGCCCCGGTGAAGGTGGCTGTGGCGAAGACATCTGCCGAGGTGAGGAAGCAGGGTGAGAAGATGAAGGGAGTGGAGGAGGCCACATTGCAGCACAGCGATCAGCTCGCCTCGATGGGGGATGAGTTGAGGGGGGTGGTCGAGGCCAATAAGGGACTTCAAGCAAAGCTGGAGAACTTGGAGAACTGCTCGAGGCGGCAAAATTTGAGGATTGTGGGCCTGCCCGAGGGGGTGGAAGGCCCGAGGCCGACGGAGTACTTCGCTAAGGAACTATTGGGGGAGGGAGAGGAACTCTCTCGGTATAAACTGTGCCGAGCCCGTCGGTCACTGAGGCCTAAGCCAAAGTTAAATGAGCCGCCAAAAACAGTGATCATCTGCTTCCACATGTACCACATGAAGGAGAAGGTTTTGAACTGGGCAAAGCAGAAGCGGGAGGTGCAATGGGCTGATGCTGGTGTCCGCATTTGCCAGGACCTGATTGTGGAGCTGGCAAAGAGGCGAGCGGTTTTCGGCCGAGTGAAGATGGCATTATACAACAGCACGGGGGTGATTTGGAGTGGTATACCCAGCAAAGCTGAGTGTGACCTACACAGCCAGAGATTTCTACTTCGAGACAGCGGAGGCATTCGTGAAGGCAGAAGGCTTGGGACAGACGTGAAGAATGGAAAAGAAGATGGGTTGTGGGCTGTGAAAGGAGAGTTGGGAGAGTGTATAAATGTAGTTTTGATATATATTGTTATTTTTTACTTCGCACTGTTATAGAGGTTAAGGGTTTTAGATTGTTATTCTTTGTTGCGACGGTTTTATTTTGTTGAGACGTTTGGGTTTGATTGTTTTCCTGGGACTGGGCGGAAAGGGAGGGGTGGGGAGGGGATGGAAAGCTTTGGTGGTGGCCTCCACGCTAGCTAACTTAAGTCAGCTAGTGAACGGAGGTGTGGTGGGGGTAGGGGCTACGGACATTGGAGCCTGGTGAGCAGGTTTCGATGGGCCTAAGACTTGTGAAAAGGAGGGGGGGGGGGAAATCGATACTGAGTGAGGGTTTTGAGAGAGGAAGTGCAGGAGAGGGATTTTGATGTTAACAACAGATAGCGCGGGTCAGGGGCAGGGCCCGGAGTTATGATGATGGTGGATAGGATGGGGGGAGGGGGGGGGGGGGGGGGGGGGTGAGAGACCCCCGGTTAGGATAGTTACGTGGAACGTGAGGGGGTTGGGAGGTCCAGTCAAGAGATCAAGGGTGCTTGTGCATCTGAAAGGTTTGAAGGCTGATGTGGCAATGCTGCAGGAGGCTCATTTGAGGGTGAAGGATCAGGTGAGGCCGAGGAAGGGCTGGGTTAGCCAGGTGTTTCACTCGGGATTTGATGGTAGGGCTCGAGGGGTAGCGGTCCTGGTTAGCAAAAGAGTACGATTGCAGTTGGAGAAAGTGGTGTGGACCAGGGAGGCAGGTATGTGATAGTGACAGGGGCATTGGAGGGGAGGCTGGTGGCGCTGATAAGTGCGTATGGTCCCAATTGGGATGTTGTAGGGTTTGTAAAAAAAGGGGGGGGGGGGGGGGAGAGAACGAAGGCATTGGCTGAAATAAAGGTGGAAATGGGAGGGGTGGACCCTTGGCGGTTTCTGCCTCCGGGGGAGCGGGAGTACTATTTTTTCTCTTCGATCCATAGGGTCTATTCGCAGATTGACTTTTTTGTGGTGGGGTAGGCACTGTTGGCTGGGGTCAAGGGGTTGGAAAATTCAACAATTGCGATAAAGCATCATGCGCTACATTGGGTGGATATGGTGTTGGAGAAGGGAGCAGTGCAGAGGTCGGGGTGGAGATTAGATGTGGGGCTATTGGGGGACCGAGGGTTCGGTGTTAAGATTGCGCAAGTAATTGAGGAGTACCTGGGGTTTAATTATACGGGGGAGGTTTCACAGGCGGTGGTTTGGAAGCTCGAAAGGCGGTGGTGAGGGATAAGTGATCTTGTTTAAGGAAAAGGTGGAAAAGGAGGAGAAGGTGGAGCGACAAAGGGTAATAGAAGAGATGCTGGAAGTAGACAGGAGGTATGCAGAAAACGGTGATCCAGCAAAGTTGGAAAAGAGGAGTCGCAGGCGAGCATTGACCGGCTGTCCACAAGGAAGGCGGTGCAGGGGAGCGGTTTACAACTATAGGGAGAAGGCATGTTGACAGGCCAGTTTATGAGGGAGGCAGCGGCAAAGGAAATTGACCAGGTGCGGGATAGGGCAGGGAAGTTGGTGGTGGCTCTGAATCAGAATAGGGTCTTTGAGGAGTTCTATGAGAGATTGTATAGGTCGGAGCCACCTGGGGAGGATCGGGAGACGCTGGATATTTTAGACTATCTAAGCTTGTGAGAGGAAGACAGGGCCATATTGGAGGGGGCGAGAGTGGAGCAGGAGATAAAAGATGCGATTGGGGGGGGATGCAGGGAAGGTAGCAGGGCCAGATGGGTTTCCAGTGGAGTACTACAAGAAATTTAAAGATGAGTTGGCGTCGCTGATGGTGGAGAATGTTTGAGGAGGCGATAGGGAAGGGGGTGTTGCCACAGACTTTGGGGCAGGCATCGATCTCCCTGTTGCTCAAGAAAGATAAGGATCCGACAGAATGTGGGTCGCATAGGCCCATATCACTTTTGAATGTGGACGCAAAGGTGTTGGCGAAGGCATTGGCAGGTAGATTGGAGGAATGCCTCCCAAAGGTGATAGGGGAAGATCAGACGGGGTTTGTGAAGGGGAGGCAGTTCTTTTCGAACATTAGGAGGGTAGTGAACGTGGTTATGGCACCGGCGGAGGGAAAGGAGACAGAGGTGATAGCGGCGTTGGACGCCGAGAAGAAGGTATTTGACTGCGGTTCTGGAGCGGTTTGGGATTGGGCCATGATTTGTAGATTGGGTAAGATGCTGTATCGAGAGCAGAGGGCGAGTGTCCACACGAATAACACGAATTTGGGTTATTTTGCTCTGCACTGTGGGACCAGGCAGGGATGTCCTATGTCCCCCCTGTTGTTCGTGCCTGCGATTGAGCCTTTGACCATCGCGCTGAGTAGTGCGCGGGGGGGGTTTGGTGGTAGAGCATAGGGTCTCTTTGTATGCGGGCGACTTGCTGTTGTATGTATAGGAACAGAGTGTGTCGATAATAATAATAGTCGCTTATTGTCACAATTAGGCGTCAATGGAGTTACTGTGAAAAGACCCTAGTCTCCACATTCCAGCGCCTGTTTGGGGAGGCCGGTACGGGAATTGAACCCGCGCTGCTGGCATTGTTTTGCAGTACAAGCCAGCTATTTAGCCCACTGTGCATGGGTGGTATATTGGAGCTGCTTCGAGTGTTTGGGTCTTTTTCGGGGTATAAGCTAAATTTAGATAAAAGTGAATATTTTCTGGTGTCTCGGCCAAGGATGGGGGCAGGGGTGAGGGGGCTACCATTCCGTAAGGCGGTGACTCATTTCAGGTATCTGGTGGTGCAGATGGCACGGGATTGTGTGTGGGGGGGGGGGGGGAGAGCTCTGTAGGTATAATGTCACTAGTTTGGTGGGGGGTGGGGGGGGGGGGGGAAAGAGGCGGGGAGCTCTGTAGGTATAATGTCACTAGTTTGGTGGGGAGGGTGAAAGCGGATCTGGCAAGATGGGATTCTCTGTCGCTGGCAGGTCGGATACAGGCGATTAAAATGAATGTGTTGCCGCGATTTCGGTTTATTTTTCAGTGCCTGCCGATCTTCCTGCCAAAGGCATTTTTGAAGGAGGCTGAAAAGATGATTACCTCGTTTATAGGGGGGGGGAATAAGGTGACCAGGATTAGAGGGGGGGGGGGGTGGCATTAGAAAGGTGCTGTTGCAGAGAGGACGGCAGTCAGGGGGGTTGGGTCTTCCGAATTTACTGTATTACTACGGGGCAGCGAATGCGGAAGTGGTGAGGAATAGGGTTGGGGGGGGGGGGGGGGGGGGCGGGGGGGGGGGGGGGGGGGGGGGAGAAATCTCCCAATGGGTTAGAATGGAGGAGAGTCTGTGCATGGGGTCGGAGCGGAGGGTGTTGGCAACGGGGTCGGGGCTGAGGGCGTTGGCAACAGCGCCGTTCCCGATGGCCCCAGGGAAATACTCGGAGTCCGGTCGTAGTAGCGACGTTGAAAATCTTCAGGCAGTTACACCAGCGCTTTAGGCGGGGTCAAGGGAAATGCCGATTGAGGGGAATAATAGATTTGAGCTGGGGAAGTGGGATGGGAGTTTTCAGAGATGGGAGGAGAGAGCTAGGATTTATTTTTTGGGGCCGGTTTGCGGGACTGGGGGAGCTGGGGGCAAAATATGGGTTGGGGCAGAGGAAGATTTTTTAGGTATATGCAGGTCCAAGATTTCGCTAGGAAGGAGATAGAACATAACAGCGCAGTACAGGCCCTTCGGCCCTCAATGTTGCGCCGACCTGTGAAACCACTCTAAAGCCCACCTACACTATTCCCTTACCGTCCATATGTCTATCCAATGACCATTTGAATGTCCTTAGTGTTGGCGAGTCCACTACTTTTGCAGGCAGGGCATTCCACGCCCTTACTACTCTCTGAGTAAAGAACCTACCTCTGACATCTGTCTTATATCTATCTCCCCTCAATTTAAAGCTATGTCCCCTTGTGCTAGACATCACCATCCGAGGAAAAAGGCTCTCACTGTCCACCCTGTCCAATCCTCTGATCATCTTGTATGCCTCAATTAAGCCACCTCTTAACCTTCTTTTCTCTAACGAAAACAGCCTCAAGTCCTTCAGCCTTTCCTCATAAGATCGTCCCTCCATACCAGGCAACATTCCGGTAAATGTCCTCTTTACCCTTTCCAATGCTTCCACATCCTTCCTATAATGCGGCGACCAGAATTGCACACAATACTCCAAATGCTGCCGCACCAGAGTTTTGTACAGCTGCAACATGACCTCATGGCTCCGAAATTCAATCCCTCTACCAATAAAAGCTAACACACCGTACGCCTTCTTAACAACCCTCTCAACCCGAGTGGCAACTTTCAGGGATCTATGTACATGGACACCGAGATCTCTCTGCTCATCCACACTGCCAAGAATCTTACCATTAGCCCAGTACTCTGTCTTCCTGTTATTCCTTCCAAATAAATCACCTCACACTTTTCTGCATTAAACTCCATTTGCCGCCTCTCAGCCCAGCGCTGCAACTTATCTATGTCACTCTGTAACTTGGAACATCCTTCCGCACTGTCCACAACTCCACCGACTTTAGTGTCATCTGCAAATTTACTCATCCATCCTTCTACGCCCTCCTCCAGGTCATTTATAAAACTGACAAACAGCAGTGACCCCAAAACAGATCCTTGTGGTACACCAATAGTAACTGGACTCCAGTCTGAACACTTCCTATCAACCACCACCCTTTGTCTTCTTCCAGCTAGCCAATTTCTGATCCAAACTGCTAAATCTCCCTGAATCCCATGCCTCCGTATTTTCTGCAGTAACCTACCGTGGGGAACCTTATCAAACTCTTTACTGAAATCCATATACACATCAACTGCTTTACCCTCATCCACCTGTTTGGTCATCTTCTCAAAGAACTCAATAAGGTTTGTGAGGCACAACCTACCCTTCACAAAACTGTGAGAGCTTTCCAGTGGCACCGGCCTCACACTGTTGGGAGGAGGTGCAGATGCTGATACGGGGGGAGTGGAGAGGGTGATGGTGTCAGCGATTTATGGGGTGATTTGGGGAGAAGAGAAGGCATCACTGGAGGGAATTAAGGCAAAGTGGAAGGAAGAGTTGGGGGAGGGCATGGAGGGGGTCGTGGTGAGAGGTGCTCCGGAGAGTGAATTCCTCAACTTTGTGTGTCACGTTGGGGCTGATCCAGCTGGGGCTCACAAAGGCGAGGATGAACCGACTCTTTGAGGGAGTAGAGGATGTTTGTGAATGCTGTGGGGGGGAGGGGGGGGGCCTGCAAATCACATTCATATGTTCTGGTCCTGTCCAAAACTGGAGGGATATTGGAGGGAGTTTTCAGGGTAATCTCGAAAGTGGTGCATATGAAACTCAAACCGGGTCCCCTGGAAGCCATATTCGGGGTGACGGATCAGCCGGAGTTGGAAGCAGGTGCGGAGGCAGATATTTTAACCTTTGCCTTGCTCCTTGCCCGAAGGCGGGTTTTGTTGGGGTGGAGGTCAGCTTCTCCACCCTTTGCCCTGGCGTGGCGGGGGGATCTGTTGGGAGTTTTGAACACTTGAGAAGGTGAAGTTTGAGTTGAGGGGAAGGATGGAAGGGTTCGACAATTCATGGGCTTTGCTTATTATGCACTTTCAAGAGTTGGATGACATCGAACATTAGGAGGGGGGGGGGGGGGGGGGGGGGGTTTGGACTGTGTATGTTGTTGGTGAATATGTATGGGGTGATGGAGGATTCCTGATTCTTTTTCTTTGATGTTTGCATTTAAATTGTTGAGGGTTATTTGGGGGTCCGTGGGATGAAGGAATTGTTGGCCAGGGGATTGACATTGTATTTGTTACCGTTGATTGTTTGTTGGTGACTGTAAATTTGAATGAAATTGTGAAAAAGGAGAATAAAAATATTTTTTTAAAAAAGAAAATCCCCTTGTCGTCACACTCCGTCACCTGTTTGGGTACACTCAGCCGGTACAGGAATGAACGCACTGTTGGCCTCATTCTGCGTCACGAACCAGCTGAGCAAACCGGCCCCCTGTGCAAATTTAGCTCATCTAATGCTACCTCTGATTTCCTGACATGCTCAATTCAGGTGTTTGTCAGTATATTTTTCGTATATTTTCCTTAGTTCCATTCTTATTCCCAGAAAAATCAATTTTTCCAAATTTATCAGTTGGACTTCGGTCTTATTCATGTCCTTCTCAATCTTTACCTTAAACATCATCATGTCGTGGTCCCTCTTTTAGGTGTTGCCGTAAGCTTACTCCTCTGATCTGTTCTCATTGTGTGATCCTCACTGTGAGGATTTTGACATATTGGCTATGGTAACTCGGGCAGCACGGTAGCCTTGTGGATAGCACAATTGCTTCACAGCTCCAGGGTCCCAGGTTCGATTCCGGCTTGGGACACTGTCTGTGCGGAGTCTGCACATCCTCCCAGTGTGTGCGTGGGTTTCCTCCGGGTGCTCCGGTTTCCTCCCACAGTCCAAAGATGTGCAGGTTAGGTGGATTGGCCATGATAAATTGCCCTTAGTGACCAAAATTGCCCTTAGTGTTGGGTGGGGTTACTGGGTTATGGGGATAGGGTGGCGGTGTTGACCTTGGGTAGGCTGCTCTTTCCAAGAGCCGGTGCAGACTCGATGGGCCAAATGGCCTCCTTCTGCACTGTAAATACTATGAAAACTCCTGCACACAATGTTAAAAAAATTCCATTCCCTGCACCCCTTTCCACATCTCTTCTTGCATGTTTATATGGGGTGGGGTGTGGGCTGGAGGGAGGGGTGCAGTTAATGTTGTTCTTTTGTCTCTGTTCTTCACTCAATTCATATAGTTCTTCCTCTACTTCCTGAACACTGATGGTTAGGTTGAAGTTTATTTCTGTTAAAAGTGAATGATCCCTTCCTACTTTTTATTTCAACCTAAACTCATTGAGTTTCTAACCTTCAGTTAGCCATGCTCCTATTTTCTAATGCCACTGTCATCTCTAATCAGCACCTCCCCCTTCTTTCCCTAAAATTTCTGATTATGTTAAAACCTTCAATTTGTAGCTGTCAATCCTGATCTTATTGTAGCCATGTTTCAGTTATTAATGCTATATCTAGTTCCTTGCTACAGATCGTTTCCAGTTCCTCTGTTTTATTTTGAATGCCATGTGCGTTGCTGTACATGCAGCTTAATTTGTCTTTATTACTTGTTCCTTTTAGCTTATTTTTAAAACTCCCTTTATGATTATGTTCTGTAACAGTATTTGTTCCCCTTATACGTTACCTTGCTCTGACCTTTACTTCATATCTTATGAGGACCATAAGACCAAAGAGCAGAAGTAGGCCATTCAGTCCATCGAGTCTGCTCCACCATTCAATCAGATCATGGGTGGTCTCTTCCTGGTCTCAAATCCACCTCGCACCTGCTCCCTATATCCCTTTCACCTGTTATTTTGAAATCAGAAAAATACCTATCGCGTTCTTGAAACCATTTAATGACTCAAATTCCACCGCACTATGGGGCAGCGAGTTTACCACAAATTTACAAGGCTCGGCGAGAAGTCGTTCCTCCTCATCTCAGTTCTAAATCTACCGCCTGTCAATCTATATCCTTGACCTCTCGTTCTAGATTGCTGCGCAAGGCGGACAGTTGGTCTATGTTTACTTTGTCAATCCCTTTTCGTATTTTATGTACCTCGATCAGATCCCCTCTCATCCTTCTAAACTCCAGCACAAACTGTTTAATCTCAACTCATATGTCAACCCTTTCATCCCCAGAATCAATCTGGTGAACCTTTTCTAAACTGGCCCCAATGCCACCACATCCTTCCTCAAATAAGGAGATCAAAACTGGACATAATACTCCAGATATGGTCTCACCAACAACCTACACAATTGCAACAACATTTCTCCATTTTTATACCCCGGTTCTTTTGCAATAAACGCTAAAATTCCATTTGCCTTTTTAATTCAATGTTATCATGACTGATCTGCTGTGATAATCCTCAACTCCACTGTCCCACGTTATCCCCATAACCCTGGATTCCTTTGCTGACTAAAAAAAAAAAAATCGGTCTACCTCAGCCTTGAACATACCATCCAGCCTCTGCAGCTCTCCACGGTAAAGATTCCCACAGATTCACTATTCTTTGAGAGAAGAAATTCTCCATCATCTCAGTCTTGAATGGGGGACCCCCTACTCTGAGATTATGCCCTCTGGTCCTAGACTTTCCCACAAAAGGAAACATTCTCTCTGCATCGACCCAGTCAAGCATCCCGCTTCCCATCTTCCCCAGGAATCCTGTAAGCCTTAATAAGGTTGCCTCACATTCTTCTAAACTCCAATGAGTACAGGTCGAACCTACTCAACCTCTCACAAGAAAATCCCTTCATTCATGGGATAAACTTGTGAATCTTCTCTGGACTGCCTCCAATACCAGTATATCTTCCCTTAGATAAGGGGACCAAAATTATTCAGTATTCCAGGTGTGGTCCAATTAGCACTTTGTATAGTTTGAACAGGACTTCCCTATTTTTATACCCCATTCGCTTCAAAATAAAAGGTCAACATTCTATTTGCCTTCTGCTGAACTTACACAATAAATGTTTGTGATTTATGCACAAGGACCCCTAAATCCCTCTGTGCTGCATCCTTCTGTAGTCTTTCTCCATTTAAATAATATTCAGCTCCTTTATTCTTCCTCCCAAAGTGCAGAACTTCACATTTTCCTATATTATATTCCATCTGCCAAGTTTTTGCCCACTCACCTAACCAATCTCTATCCCTCTGTAGGTTGTGTGTGTCACCCTCATCACTTGCTTTCCCATCTATTTTTGGGTCATCAGCAAACTTGGCAATAGTGTCCAAATGTCCAAGTCGTGGATATATATTATAGATAGTGTAAATAATTGCGACGCCAGCACTGATCCCAGTGCAACTCTACTAGTTACAAGTTGTCATCCTTAAAATGCCCCCTCTTACCTCAACTCTTTCTCACAGCAGTGGCACAGCGGTTAGCACTGCTGCCTCACAGCGCCAGGGACTCGGGTTGAATTCCAGCCTCAGGCGACTGGGTGTGTGGAGTTTGCACATTCTTCCCATGTCTGTGCGATTTACTCCGAGAGCTGCAGTTTCCTCCCACAGTCCAAGGATGTGCAGGTTAGGTGGATTGGATATGCCAAATTGCTCCAAGGTGGGGTTACAGGGATAGGGTGGGGGATAGGATGGGCCTAGGTTAGGGTACACTTTCAGAAAGTCAGTACAGACACGTTGGGCTGAATGGCCTCTTTCTGCACTGTAGGGATTCTATTAATTTGCCAATCCTCTAGCCATGCTAATATACTACCCTTAACACCATGGACTCTTCGCCTATCAAGTGGCCTTTTGCGTGGTACCTTGTCGATCTGTTTTTGGAAATCCAAGTATATTACAGAAAATGAATAATGGTGAACAGGTTTTCTTTGAACTGGAAGATGTACAGTGGTGTTCCCCAGGGGTCAGTATTCTCACTGCTTTTCTTGATACACAAGACTTGGGTGTATTGGACATCCTTATAAAATTTGCAAAAACTTGGGAAGTATTACAAATTGTGTGGAGGATAGTGATAGACACAGCAGACCTGCTGGTGTAAAAGGCGACCAGGTGGTAGATAAAGTTTAATGCAGACAAGTGTGCAGTGATCTGCAAGGTGGCTCAGTGGTTAGCACTGTTGCTTCACAGCGCCAGGGTCCCAGGTTCGATTCCCGTTTGGGTCGCTGTATGTGCGGAGTCTGCACGTTCTCCCAGTGTCTGCGTGGGTTTCCTCCGGGTGCTCCGGTTTCCTCCCATGAGTCCCGAAAGACGTGCTATTCAGTAGTTTGGACATTCTGAATTCTCCGTGTACCCGAACAGGCGCCGGAATGTGGCGACTAGGGGATTTTCACAGTAATTTTATTGCAGTGTTAATGTAAGCCTACTTGTGACAATAATAAAGATTATTCTCTATTTTGATGGGAAAAACAAGGAAAGCCAGTATAAAATAAAGAGTACCTGGACAGTTGTAAAAGAGGGTGCAGGAGCAGAATTGCAGGGGCTGGTTTAGCACACTGGGCTAAATAGCTGGCTTTTAAAGCAGACCAAGGCAGGCCAGCAGCACAGTTCAATTCCCGTACTAGCCTCCCCGAACAGGCGCCGGAATGTGGCGACTAGGGGCTTTCTACAGTAACTTCATTTGAAGCCTACTTGTGACAATAAGCGATTTTCATTTCATTTCATAATAATCTTTATTAGTGTCACAAGTAGGCTTACATTAGCACTGCAATGAGGTTACTGTGAAAATTCCCCAGTCGCCACATTCCGGCACCTATTCTGGTACACGGAGGGAAAATTCAGAATGTCCAAATTACCTAACAGCACATCTTTTGGGACTTGTGGGAGGAAACCAGAGCACCCGGAGGAAACCCATGCAGACATGGGTAAATGTGCAAACTCCGCACAGTTACCCAAACCGGGAATCGAACCTGGGACCTTGGCGCAGTGAAGCAACAGTGCTAACCGCTGTGCTACCATGCCGCACATTGATAAGAAAATGTGATATTTTGGTAAGTAACGTTCAACAGTACAACATTTCCCGTCACATTAGCAACAGTTGGATGAGATCCATTTTCAGGACCCCCTGATGACACTTCTTCAATGTAATGTGCTCAAAACCCATCAACATTGGAATTTTCATTGCATTATAAGTCTTTCAGGTTCAGCATGTTCCGCAAAGCAGTAAGTAATTTAATTCCCAAAGCAACTACTTAACACTTGAAGCATTACTTCCAGCATCTGTGATGCTAATCATTCACAGTTCCTTTTTTTCCCCAAGAGACACTGTGTATATTGTGTAGCCACAGTAACATCTTTCTTTAAGTTATCCTGTCCTCCGTTGGCCATGGACAATGACACCAGTTGGCTCAAAGGGGAAGGTTAACATCTCTCAGAGCCAATACAACATGGAACCACCCTGTCACCCAAAATAAATCGCCATAATCTTTGGTCCATTTCCACCAGAGGTAAACATTTACATATTAATGGAAAGAAGGTCTAGCTCAGTGGACTAGACAGCTGGTTTGTGATGCAGAACAAGGCCAGCAGCGCGGGTTCAATTCCTATACCAGCTGAGAATTCTGAATTCTCCGTGTACCCGAACAGGCGCCGCAATGTGGCGACTGGAGGCTTTTCACAGTAACTTCATTGCAGTGTTAATGTAAGCTTACTTGTGACAATAAAAGATTATTAATTTTATTTATTTAAAGAAGAGTAAGCTGCACCAAAATTTTACTTTTACATTTTGCTGAATAAAAATTTAGTCTTCTCAGTCACACAATGTACATTACACACAACATTTTACTCTGATCCATACATCACCTCATGCTTGATTTCACTAACTTGCCAAAGATCCTGTGCAAAGGCGGTTTTTAAAAATACACAAGAATTGTTTAAACAGACACTGGGCAGACTTGAATCCCACTGAGGAAAGTCTGCACAGTCTAAAAGGGAGAAAAGAGCAAACATCAGGAGCAAAGGCTCCATTTTTCTGGCAGCATACTCTAATGTTCATTGTTCACGGTGTGAATATGGAGGCTATAACTAACGAGGACAAAGTCATTCCATAATAGAATGATACACCACAAAAGGTCGCCATTGGGCCCACTTTGCCGATCCAGACTCCTCCAGATGTGTGCAAGTTGTGCCTTTTACTGCTGTGGCAATCCCTCCATCTCCCTTTCCTTCTTTAAGCCTCTTCCTAAAAACCGACCTCTGCCGAGGACCCGGGTTCAATCCCGGCCCCAGGTCACCATCCGTATGGAGTTTGCACATTCTCCCCATGTCTCCGTAGGTCTCACCCCCAACAACCCAAAGATGTGCACAGTAGGTGGATTAGCCATGCTAAACTGCCCCTTAATTGGAAAAAAAAGAATTGGGTATTCTAAATTTTAAACATATTGAAAAACAACCTCTGATCAAGCATTTGGTCACCACCCTAATCCTAACAACACCCTTACTGGCCAGGCTTACATTTCTATCTAATGATGCCCATGAAGATCTCTGGGGTAGGGGATGTTTTAGTTTTGCCAAAGGCGCTATTGTAATGCAAGTCGTTGCTGTTGATCGCACTGGCCATTTATATCCTGAACATGAAGTCTGCAACCCAGCCATTCGATGATAATAAACAGCTGTATAACAAATAGAGCTGAAATGTGCGCAGACATTACCATCTACTGGCCAACACCAGCAAAATCAGTCTCCATACGGCTCACTTCCAATTTGCAGATAATTCACTCACTAACAGACAGTGTGCTAGGATGTGAGGGCAGAGTGGCAGGTCAGCACAGAATTTACCAGGGTCAGGGTTACAATGATTAAACATATAACAGAAGCCAAGTACAAAGATAAACTTTGAGAATGTTTATCCCAGCTGAGGTGTGGGATTCAGCTGTGGCTTCTCTTGGTCATTCAGACACAATTTACATGCCTGAATATTGAAGGGCCTTGCAGTTAAAATGCGTTCATATTTTAGCAACTCACCATCGCAACTCAATATGCCACAAGTGTCTCTGTGCACAGATTATTGGCACATCGAGAACAATGTGCAAATGCTAGGGTTGCAAAGGATTTTTGATTTATTTTTTTAAGTACTGAAAACGAGGAGCATGCAGATTGGATGAGGAACGAAGCTGACCATGGGGGCTGACGGTCAAGATTGGCAACAAGAGTGTTTATTATGAACTGAGATACATTTGCCTGCTTTTACAGAGGGGAGGGATGGGCAATAGCTGGGATAGTCATACTCGCCAATCATCAGCAGGAAAGGGGTCACAGGTCAGCTGTTAATTTCCTGCCCAGTAACTATATAATCTAATATAATAATCGCTTATTGCCACAAGTAGGCTTCAAGGAAGTTACTGTGGAAAGCCCCGAGTCGCCACATTCCGGCGCCTGTTCGGGGAGGCTGGTATGGGAATTGAACCCGCGCTGCTGGCCTTTTCTGCATTACAAGCCAGCTGTTGAGCCCACTAAGAGGAGAATCAAGAAGAATATATGTATGTATGTCAGTTTGGTGCAAGATCTGGCAAGGGAGGCAAGAGGTGAACGGACTTTTCTGCTTAACCAGTAAGTCCAGAAAGACATGGGCAAATTCAGCATCAAAACGGATCAGAAATAGTTACAGAAGTCTACAAATAGGAATAGAGTGACATATTTTTGAATTATAATTTTCTTAATCATTGGCATGGGGGGGGGGGGGCAAAACCATTTGGAGAAAGGCAGCATTTGATTCAGTTAGTCTATGTTTTCACATAATGTTTGTTAAATCAAGCAGTGTGGATCTAGACTTGCGGATTGGGAGATCAGTCTGCTGGCCAATCAGTTGGGGAGAGCACAAGCCACAATACCCAGCTCAGATCTTTGCAACTGCCGAGGTTACATGAATGGGTAATAAGGTGTGGGGAATGCAGGATTTTAGATACATTGGATTTATAAACATTTGGCAATTTAAGGATTAAAAGCCTGGGTTAGAATGTGTTTGACTGCATTTGTCATGTTTTTAAACAAATCTTGTTTTGCAAGACCAGAAAGCTTTTAGGAGCCAGATGTGAAATTGACCATCATTAAAGCCCGGGCTAATGCACTGTTTGACTCGGGGGAGTCCCTGGGGAGTTGATGTGTTTTCAGCCTGGGGAGTTAATTTGTTTTCATCTTGGGGAGATGATGCCATTGCTGGGTGGAGCTAAAGTATTCAGACATTTTGAGAAAGCTTTGAAGTCGAGTTCTGATCTGGCTAACACTTTCGCCAAACGCAAGGTCTTTTGCTCTCACAGTGGCATAGTTTTAAAAAAAGAATAATAGTATTTGAACCAGTGCAGACTTGTCTGAGGACAAGGGGGAAGCTGAAACAAGCCAGTTGAAACAGCTTTTTGAAGACATACAGCCAGAGTCTGCAGGGGTTCTAACAGGAGCCAAATCTGCTCCGGAAAGCAAGTATTATTCTGCGCCATTGGGATGTTGGAGGGATTGAGAGCTGCATGTTTCTTTTCTTTCTTGTTGTTTAAATGGGAGTAGAGATAGTAATTAAGGATACTGAGTAGTATTGTTTAATGGGGTAATTAGAAGCTATTTCCGGGTGTGTTGTTAAAGAGTTTAATATTGCGTTAATAATAAAGTTTTGTTTAAAATACCAAATCTCTATTTCTTTGTGCAATCACTCCTGGAGAGAAGTTTTACAAAATAAACTAAAATATCGTTGTTTTGACCCAGTATTGTAGCCACTATTAGGGTCTGGTTTGGGATCGTAATAAAGGGCACAGTCCTGAACTTACGATGTGGGGACCAGGAGAATATCTCAGACAAACCCAACATTTCTAACATGGTTCATGTTTTTGGACAGAATCCCTTGGGTCGAGTCTGTGTGCCATCTGCCAACTGAATTCCCAGTTACTATTCTGGAACAACCAACGGTAATAATAGTTCTCATTAGTTAATACAAGACCTGTGAGTGGTACCATCTCAGTGGTATAACACATCTTCATAGAGGAAGATTAATGTGCAGCAAGAGACCTGGACAACTGATCTGAAATGAACAGCACCGACTAGTCTGGACAAATAACAATCACTGCGGAATGTGTGCTCCTTTATTCTTTATATAGGAAGAAGTTAGATTACATGAAATTGAAGAAATCTGGTTGCTTTAGCAAACACTTCTGCACCTAAAGTCTTGTATTTCGAGGATGCTTTTCATGACCACTTTACAGCCACTTGAAGTACAGCTCACTGAGCATGGACCCTCCGACAGTCCGGCGCTCCGACAGCTGAGCCTCCGACAGCGCGGCACACCCTCAGCTCTGACCCTCCGACAGCGCGGCGCTCCGTCCGCACTGACAGCACAACACTGACCCTCCGGCAGCCCAGTGCTCTCTCAACACTGCATTGGCATGCAAGCTTAATTTTTGGTGCTCAAGCTGTGGAGTGAGACTTGAATCTGGAAACTTTATTCATTCAGAGGGGATTGCACAAACTACTAAGCAAGAGCTGATAATGTGATGCACTGGGAATCTAGAGCAGCCTCCTCCAAAAAAGCCGATGTGACTGTGGGTCAGATCAAATTTCAAACGAGAGATTGGTGGATTTTTGCTGGGTCATGGCATTAAGGTAAATGGAACCAGGCTATTTTAATGATCTCCCTCCTGTTGCAGGCACTCTCAATTTAAAAGTTGCGTATTCTAATAGTTGCGTATTCAGGCAGCAAGTATATTTTCCTTCCAATAGTGCGAAAAGCCATGGCTGCTACACATCCACCTTGGGGTAATCACTGTTGTTACATGCTGGGATAAAATTCTGAGCTTGCTCCAAACAGCTGTCGGCAGAGTTGTTAGCCAACTTTATTATCCTCCAATGTCAAACCGCACCCGCTGGTGCATGATTAGAGGACAGGGTAGGGATTTATTTGGGATGGATCCTCAATGTTGAACCACTTAGCTCCTTATTAACAACTGTTGTGGTTGCAGTGGGCGTTGCGGAGGCTTGGGAAAGCAATCACACAACTCAAAAAGTCAACAACTTGCGTAAATCACTTGCTGCGTGAATCAGAAGTCCAGCCAGAGCTGCCTGGAGGAACATCAGAGGGGGCATCAGAGGGAACAGTGTAATTGGGATTATGGAAATCATAAACAAAATGTTCTGACAAAGATCTTTCCTCTCTCCATGCTCTTTGCAACATTCTGGGTAAAAAAGGGTAACAGCACCATCTGCTGTTCATGAAAATACAATGCACCTACCTGTATCCCTGAAGTGGTAAAATAGGGAATTTCAAACTTCACACTGATAGGTGGTTTTCCCTCCTTATCTTCCGCTTCCACACTAGGGAGTCCAAAGTGTGCTCTCATCAGATACTCCTTTCCACCCTGGAGGCACGGAGAAGAAAAGTCAAACCAAGGCAAGGGCACATTTACCGCATGTTTCCGAGCCGCCCATTTAGCTGCCCCATTGAAGTACAATCTCCCCACTTTCACCAAACCTCAAAACGTCACCGTTGTTAAAATTCGGGCAGCCAAGCTTCCATTTGAAAGCTCACACAATCTGGTCTATTTTATACATGAAGACAACCAAGAAGGGGCAGTGCGAGAGGTAACTGAGAAACTGTATTTTTTTTTTCAGGTCGTAAAAAAAACGTCGAACTCTGTAGAACAGACATGTGAAAAGCACTCGGGTAGTGATCAGGATGTCGCCAGTAATATGTTGCTAACTTTTGGTTGGTTCAATTGGCTCTGTTTTATAGCCTTTGCTCTAGAGTCGCCAGGTATCTTTATGATACCGCCACGGGGTTCAAGTTCAAGTAATGATCAATAACTCAACACACCAATTAGTAAGATTCAAATCAAAACACATTTATTATACACAGTAAATCACTACTCATGCATAAACTCCACTTTCTAGGCTATTTCTATCACTAACAGGTCTATACTTAGCTTTGGACTAGCCCACCAGGTCAGGGGAACAAATGGCCTTTCGTTCAGGTCCTGAGTCTGTGGGATTCAAAGCTGGTATGGACTGGTAGCTAGGAGCGCCTATCTCGTAGCGAGCATTGACTTGAGACTTACTTGCTTGGAGGCAATGAGACACGTCACTCTCACGGGGTGATTCAAGTTGCTGAGTGACCCTGCCAAAGAAGGACGATTTGAACTTGGGGGCTTTACTTTAAAGTCCCATGGGGCTTCCCGACCTTCGGGGCGGACCCCGTACCTGGTTCCAAGTGATTGGACTACTTTCCGATCACTTCGATCGATTTCTCCAATGCTGGAGCGGTTCCCTGATCACTGGGCAGTCCTAAGTGTCCATTGGCCTCCCTTTGTCTCGGCTCCTGCTGGCACCAAGGAGTCTGGCTTGGCTTTGTTTACCTTAACTGTTGCCATTGTGCCTGGGAATCACACATTACTATGTCGATGGCTGCTGCATTACTATGCAGATGGCTGCTGGTTTCAGTGCTGTCTGGTTGTTTTGCAGGTTTCAATATACATGAATTCTGCACTTGCTAGTCTTTGCCTGTGTTGGCTGAATTTCCCTTCAGCCTTTGCGGTTCTCCATTTTAAGTCGGGAAGTGGCCAACTCAGGTGGCTACAGTAGGAAGGAACAGAATGGTCATGAAACAGTCACAGATGAATTTGAAAGAGACCTCGGGATGTTAACAGACTCAATCCTCTACATGTATAGCCAACACAGGGCAGCAAACAAGACGGAGAGAATAGAGTCACAGAAAGAATCAGGAAAATGTTACAGTGCAGGAGACGATCATTCAACTCTCCAAATGAGCAATTCACTTAATGCCATTCTCCCACCTTCTCCCCGTGACCCTACACATACTTTCAACTAATTCCCTTCTGAATGCTTCAATTGAACCTGCATCGAGCACACTCTCCTGCAGCGCATTCCAAACCCTAACCATTCAGCGCATAAAATTCTTTCTACTTATGTTGCTTTTGTGTCTTTTACCAATTTCCCTTTCATTCACGATCCTTTCATGAGTAGGAACAGTTTCACCAACCAGTGGATGTGGTTTATTTGGACTTTCAGAAGGCTTTCGACAAAGTCCCACACAAGAGATTAGTGTGTAAAATTAATGCGCATGGGATATGGGGTAGTGTATTGAGATGGATAGAAAACCTATTAGTAGACAGGAAAGAGTAGAAATAAGCGAGTCTTTTTCAAATTGGCAGGCAATGACTAGTGGGGTATTAATGGTTTATGTGAGGGAACAAAATGTAATCTCTCCAAATTTGCAGATGACACCAAGTTGGGTGGGAGAGTGAGCTGTGAGGACGCATGATTTGGACAAGTTGAGCGAGTGGATGAATGAATGGCAGATGCAGTATAATTTGGATAAATACAAGGTAGCACTTTGGTCGCAAAAACGGGAAGACAGATCTGAATGGCCATAAAATTAGGAGGGGGGGAAATGTGCAACAGGACCTGGGTGCCCTCGTACACCAGTCACTAAAGGCAAGCATGCAGGTACAGCAGACAGTAAAGAAGGCAAATAGTATGTTGGTCTTCATAGCGAAAAGGATTAGCATACAGGAGCAGGGATGTCTTGCTGCAATTATGCAGGGTCTTGGTGAGGCCACACCTGGAATGTTGTGTGCAGTTTTGGTCTTGTCTGAGGAAAGAGGTTCTTGCTCTATAGTGTTTTTCAACTTTTTTCTGGGGACCCATTTTTACCGACTGGCCAACCATCGGGACCCACGCCAGCCGACGTTCGGGACCCACGCCGGCCGACCTTCGGGACCCACGCCCTCCGACCTTCGGGACCCACGCCCGCCGACCTTCGGGACCCACCCCGGCCGACCATCGGGACCCACCCCGGCCGACCATCGGGACCCACCCCGGCCGACCATTGGGACCCACCCCGGCCGACCATTGGGACCCACCATTTTGACGGTCGGGGGCTGTGACCTGCTCACTGCCTCCCTCAGGCAGGAAGATTACATAGAATTTTTAAAAAATCTTCTGCAGCTCAGATTGTTCAAATTCGCAGTCTTCAGCCGCAGCCGCCGGCTTTTATATTCAATTTTTATTTATTTTTGTAAATTATAACAATGCTGTTGCACAGCACGTTTAATCAAAGAGACCAAAGCCCACGTCATCGTCAGACTCTTCAGATTCTTCCCGTTTCTTCTCTTCAGCAGCAATAGGGGCAGCGGTGGAAACAACTGCTGCAGCAGTGGAAACAACTGCTGCAGCAGCTGGGGCACTGTTACCAGCACCAACGTTGCAGATCAGACTCTTGACGTCAATATTAGCCAATGCCTTGGCAAACAGACTAGGCCAGAAAGGCTCAATGGTCACACCAGCTGTTTTAACCAGGGCATTAAGTTTGTCTTCGGTGACAGTGACCTCATCGTCGTGCAAATCTCTGCGCATGCGCACTGATGAGCGGGCATGCACACGCAGTGCAGCCGCATTTTTATATGGTAAAAAGGCCGCTCGCAGCCGGCATAGTTTTTTTCTCTCTAATTATAACAAGCAATTTTATTGAGCTTTTTTTTGGCATTGTAAACAGTTACAGATAACAGAAATGTGCAAACATCAAGATAAAACCAATACTTCAATCAAACCATACTGCACATGCCCACTCCTCTCCCCTAGACACTACCCGCCTATTTACCCGCCTATTTATCCCTCCTACTCTAATCTTCCCCCCCCCCCCCCCCCCCCCCCCCCAGTACCCGTACATTCCCCCATCCGAAACAAACATAAAAACCATAGACATAAATGAAACAAGACCCCAACCAACATCTTTAATCCCCATTGCTGACCGGCCCCCCTTTTGTTACAATACAGGCTCCAGCGCACTCAGAGAGCCCAACAAAAGGTACCCACCACAACAGAAGAGAAAAGAAATGAGGGGAAAAAAACCAACAGAAAAAAGGAAAAAGACCATTCGAAAGGGCGGGGGTGGTACCCTTCCCCCACAGGCAAAAACTGCCCACAAAAGATACACCACAAGGCACCTTTAAAAGCAGTAAACAGTCAACCTGCAGTCCAGGCACTGTAGGCATCCCTTCAACCAGTAATTCTTGGACCCTAGCTTGCGTCCGGCCCCTGATCCCTCACAAAGTCCATCGCTTCTTCGGGCTCGGAGAAGTAGCGGTGTTGGCCCTGATGGGTCACCCAAAGACGGGTCGGGAAGAGCAGACCAAACTTCACGTGCTTTTTGAACAACACCTCCTTAACTTGTTAACCCGCTCCTTCTCCACAAACCTGTGGAACCTAATCACCATCGGATGGGGGGCCCATGGATGCACCTGTCTCACCTGTACTTTGTGTGCCCCCTCCAGCTCCGGCGGTCGCGGACAGGCTTCAGCACCCATCAGCTGCATCAACAGGTCCGCCACGAACGCTGTGGGCATCAGCTACCTCCGCCCCTCCGGGAGGCCGATGATCCTCAGATTTTGTCTACATGCTCTATTTTCCAGCTCCTCTACTCTGTCCAGCGGTCTGCTCGGTCTCTCCTTCAACCTGTCGACTTCTAGCGCAGCAATCGTCTGCGCGTCCGCCTGCTCCTCAACCGCCTCCCCCAGCTCCTTAACTTTTTCGTCCTGATTCAAAACTGCTCTTTCTCACCTGAAGCATGTTTTCCAGCGCCTGCTGGATCATCGGGTCTGAGGTCCGCCATCTTGCTCCCGGGTCAGCTTCCCCTGCACCTTGCCTTTGTCTCTTCCTCTCCCGTTTGCGCTGCTTTCTGCTCTCCCGCAGTTCCATGCAGCTCTGCTCGCTCCTTAGACCCCCACGGCCGTCCTTTCAGCGCTCCACAGCCCCGCAAAACCGGGGAACCGGGTCCTCAAATCCCGCCGGAGTGACAGCCCCCGAATGTGCGGCTCACTCCACTCATTGCCGCCACCGGAAGTGTCCTGCAGCCGGCATAGTTAATAGCCGGCTCCTGCGGCTGTTGCGCACGAATTGCACAATCGGGAGCGCCACGACAGACAGCTCCGCGACCCTCCCGACACCCGCCCATGACCCACCCGCGGGTCGCGCCCCCGACTTTGAAGATCACTGCTCCTAGAAGGAGTGCAACGAAGGTTTACCAGACTGATTCCTGGGATGGCAGAATTGACTGAGGAGAGAATCAGGCGGTTAGGGTTGTATTGCTGGAGTTCAGAAGAATGAGAGATCTCATAGAAACCTATGAAATTCGAACAGGACAGGGTAGATGCAGGAAGAATGTTCCCAGTGATGGGGTGTCCAAAACCAGGGGTCACAGTCTGAAGATATGGGGTAGACCATTTAAGACAGAAGGGGAAAAATTTCTTCACCAGAGAGTTGTCGGCCTGTGGAATTAGTTACCACAGGACGTCGTTGAGGCCAAAACATTCCATGTTTTCAAGAAGCGGTTAGATATAGCACTAGGGGCGAAGGGAATCAAAGGATATGGGTTTTGGGGGGGGGGGGGGGGGGGGGGGGGGGGGGGGGGGGGGGGGGGGGGGGGGGGCAGAATCAGGCTATTGAGTTTGATGATCATAATGAATGATGGAGCAGGTTCGACGGGCTGAATGGCCTCTTTCTGCTCCTATTTTCTATGTTTCTTTCAATCTACTCTGTCCAGTCATTACTCTGTTTCCCATCACTCAGCCAATTCCATATCCATACTGCTACTGTCCCTTTCATTCCATGAGCTATGACTTTTCTCACAAGTCTGTTGTGTGGCACTGTATCAAGACCCTTTAAAAGTCCACGAACCCACATCTGCATTGCCCGAGTAAAACCTTTTACCCCCTCAAAAACTTCCAGAAATTAGTTACACATGATTTTATTTTGGAAATCCTTGCTGGCTTTCCTTAATTAACCTACATCTGTCATTTTTGTGAAATTTTTTGCCCCCGAATTACTGGTCTCTAGAAGTTTCCTCACCACCAAGTTAAGCTGACTGGCCTATAGTTCGCTGGACTTACCGTTATAACCGTTCCGTGTGCCGTTTGCAATTCTCCAGTCCTCTGGCACCACCCCCGGAGTCTAAGGAAATCTGAAAAATGATGGCAGTGTCTCCACAATTCCCACTCCCCTCAGTATCCTCAGATGCACCTCGTCCGGCCTGGTGCCTTATCAATTTATAAATACAGGTAGCCTATCCAATGGCTCTTTCGGTGTCACCCTTCTAGTGTCTGAATTATCCCCTCTGACCACAGCCTGGATAGCATCTTCTTCCTTGGCAAATTCAGATGCAAAATTTTCATTTAGTACCCCAGCCAAGCTTCTGCCTTCATGCACAAATCACCTTTTGCCTTCTAATTGGGCGTACTCCTCTTTTTACCACCCTTTCACTCTTTACATGGAAACAGAAGACTTTGGAATTCCGTTGTATATTAGCTGCCAGTCTCTTTACATACTAACTCTTTGCTTTTTCACCGTCCACTTTGAATGTTCTATATTCAGCCGGGTTCTCAATTATATTTTCTATCTGGCAAAACTCTTCGTCTTCATCATTATAATTTCTCTTCTTTTTTTTTTTAATCATGCTCTGGCTTTGGTTGTCCTAGCTTCCCTTTCAAGGGAATCAACTCAACTATCCCCAAAACCACCTCAGGCCATAATTTCCGACTAGCGTCAGAAAGAGATGACCCGCAGGGAATGAGAAGAATTTAAGGCACACTTACCTGGTCTTGAAAATTGCATTGTAACCTCCACTGGCTGGAGCTACTTGGATCCTGCACGAAAATACTCCTTGCAGGCCCCAGTGCAGTCCAGCTACGGTGGATTTAAGGAGGCCACACCCCTTTTTTAAAAACTGTACTAGTTGCCATAAAGCAGATACGTTTAAAGGGCCCAGTGAAATTGACAGGCCAGGGAGAAGCCAAGGTCTATGGTAATTGCATAGGATCTATGTGGTCTGGGGGATAGGAGGTCAGAGATCAGGGGTGAAAATGGTCGAAGATCAGGGAGTCAGAGGACACCCTCCAGATGGTTGCCAATGCAGGGAAATTGCAGTCCAGCGGAAGTGAGAATTTCTGGCCAATAGCCATGCAAACACTTATTTCCCAGCACATCTTTGGGGTACTTCCAAATCCAATGTTGTGGAGCTTGCCGGCTACTGCCCCTCTCCTCTGAAGGTAGCCCATCAATCGCAGTTTATGTTTTTTCTCACCAACCTCTGACCCCAATTTATTTCGGCCTAGACCTGTTCATAGCTCCATTGAAGTCGCTTTCCCTCAGTTATTCTTACTGTGGATTGTACTTTGTCCTTATCCCACTGTGCGCCTAAACTTTATGATACAATGATCACTGTTTCCTACCTGTTCTCCTACTGACACTTGATCCATTTGGCCCACCTCATTCCAAAGAACCAGGTCTGCGCAGCACAGCCCTTCTTTCTCAATAAACTGGAAACATACAGCTCTGAAACCTTTTACTGATTACACTCTAGGACCATTTACCACTCCCTGCCCTTTGTATGATTACTCTCACTTAACTGTCGGATAATTTAAAGTTCCCCCATTATAACTACCCTTTAATTTTGCCCCTAATTTCCTTTCAAATTTGTTCCTCCACATCCTTCCCACAGGTTGGTAGCCTGCAGACTACACCATGCAATATAATTTCATCTTTTTCTGTTCCTTAGCTCTAGCCCAAAGAGATCCTGACCGTGACCCTCAAGGACATCGAACTTTCTCCAGCACTGCAATGCTGCCCTGAATCAATACTGCCACCACTCCCACTTTTTCCCTTTCCTATCGTTCCCTGAACACCTTGTGTACAGGACTATTTAACAACTCAGTCCTGCCCATCCTTAAGCTGACCTTTGGGGTGCTATAGGTACAACATCAAATTTCCACGATGGCAAGCTGTGCTTATTACGCACCAATCTCATGTACTACACTCCATGCATTTACATACATGCACAGTAATCCTGATTTAGACTTTATCACTTCCTCCTTCACCATGACCCCACCTATTAACTTACTATTCCTATTCTGGTGGTATTATCGTTCCCAGTATTCTTTGCACCTTAGTCTTTGTCTCTGATATTATCTCCTGGTTCCCACACCTCTGCCAAGTTATCGTCAATCCTACCCAATGACACCCTGTAAGGAACTCCATTCCTGCTCTATTTAGGTGTTACCTGCCTGACATGTACAGGTCCCATCTTCCCCAGAGTCAGTCACAATGTCCCCAAAACTGAAACCCTGCGCACATATTTCCATTCACATATTCAACCTGCTGAATCCTCCTATTTCTTTACTCACTTGCATGTGGCGCTGGTGAGAATGTTCGAAATGCAGGTCCCTTTAACAATCAACCAGGTCTTGCATCAAAGTTGAGAGAACGTGATACTCATTGAAGTTTGTGCTTAAGAGCTGGGTTGCAGCCCCCCCCCCCCCCCCCCCCCGGCCCCGCCCCCACCATCCAGGGGGAGTTGCTTCAAGATTAGGGATAGGATCCAGGAGAAGAATGGAATCTGGTATTTATACTGAAGTATAGCTTCACACTGAAACAGTTCTGAATCACCTCATTCAGCAAATGGGGATCCACCTCTTACAACACTGGGAGTAATCTGGTGATTCCTACCTTTGTGGTCCTGCTTGCTAAATTTCCTAACAAGCTTCCTAAATTCTGACTGCAGGACCACATCTCTCTTTCTGCCTGCCTATGTTGTTAGTACCAATGTAGATCATAGTATCCTCCTCCCTCAGGGTTCTCTGCAGCCACTCAGTGACATCCTTGACCCTGGCACCATCCTGGATTCAAGTTTGCAGCTGCAGAAATAGCTATCTAATCCACTAACTAGCAAATCACTCATCAAGAATGTGCTCCCAGTCGTCCTTGTACTCACCCTGTACAGATGAGATACCAATGGTGCCATGGACTTGGCTCTGGCTGCACTCCCCAGATGAACCACTGCCATCAGTATACAGAACCGAATGCTGGTTAGAGAGTGGGATGCACGAGGACCTCTGTTCTACCAGCCCGCTTCTTTTTGACTGCCAGCATTACCCATTCCCTCTCTTGCTACATACTCCTTAACCTGTGGGGTGACCACATTAATAAACGTGCAATCCGTGAAGCTCAATTTCTCAGATTATACCATACGCACCAGCTGCTCCTCAGGTTCTAGAACCCAGAGCTCAAGCTGTTGCAACTAACAAGAATTTCCTGCATAACTGTTACCCAGGTCACAGGAAACATCCTGAATTTCCCACAAAACACAGTATGGGCATTCCAGAGGTCGGAGCTGCTCTGCCACCACTTTATTTATTAGTTAGAATTGCGACTGCTAATAAACTTTACCAATAGTAATAAATCTTACTGGTATTACTAAACGCAGAGACTGGTTTAGCACCATGGGCTAAACAGCTGGCTTGCAATGCAGAACCATGCCAGCAGCGTGGGTTCAATTCCCGTACCAGCCTCCCCTAACAGGTGACGGAATGTGGCGACTAGGGGCTTTTCACAGTAACTTCATTGAAGCCTACTTGTGACAATAAGCAATTATTATGTTAGTAATATTAATAAGCTTCATCAGTACTGAAATCCTACAAATACTTAACACATTTTACAAGTAGTAATAAACCTTTGTTAAAACTAAAAGATAATTCCCAACAACTCAAATATTATTTATTTTTTAAATTGAATAATGAGCGACACAGAAAAAACAGGAGATAAAAATCAGATAATGAGTTCTATACAAATTGAGCATTGGTTAGTCTGCATTTTGAGTACTGTGTCCAGTTCATATGAGTGAGACACAAGCAATAGAGGCAGTATAGAGAAGAGCCACGGGGAGTCTGATTGCCAGAGTCAAGAGTCTGGGCTGTGTGGAGAGAAGTGAAGGCATTTGGGGCTTTTCAGCCTACAGGGGAGTATTTGGAAGATGATTTTCGAGTGGAATTCAAGATCGCAGGTAAACCTGGGGCGGCACAGTGTTAGCACTGCTGCTTCACAGCACCAGTTCGAGTGGCTGTGTGGAATTTGCACTTTCTCCCTGTGTCTGCTTGGGTTTCCTCCGGTGCTCCGATTTTCTCCCAGTCCAAAGATGTGCAGAAAAGGTTAGTTGGGGTTACAGGGATAGGTAGGGTTACAGAGCCTAGGTAGGGTGCTCTTTCAGAGGGTGGGTGCAGACTCAATGGACTGAATGGCCTCCTCCTGCACTGTTGGGATTCTGTGCTTCTAATTACTCCAAAATGACAGTGAGAAGAGGACAAGGGGACACTGGTTAAACATTAGTAAAATGGACAGTTCTGAAGGGGGTCAGCAAGTTCTCTACAAAGAATGAAATTGACTCCCAAACAGAGCAGTGCAGCCAAAAACCTGGGACCCATTTAAGAAACAAATGGGTGCTATTAATCATAACGATTGTAGGGTCTCTCTAGACAGGGGAATTAAGATGAATCTAATCTTCAGAATCACACTAAACAACAAGACACTTGTATGCACTTTCAGAAAGCCTTTGGCATGGTACTGGACTTGAAACTACTGAAAAAAATTAAGGGTCATGGAGTTAAGGAAGTAAAGAATTTGATTAAAAGCATGTAGTGTAGGGGATCCATGGAGTTTTCCAGTGGGAAGCAGGGTTCTACTGAACTGGCGCAGGGACTGCACTCAATGCATATGGGGCTAGGAGGAAGTGATGTCCACATTTGCAGATACATTAAGAGGAGGCAAATAAATAACTGTTTCTGTAGTCCACAGAATTATGAGGAAAGAAATCAGAGCATGTCAATACTGAAGAATAGGTTTGATAGGTGGTTGAAGGAAAAGGGAATTAAAGGGAACGGGACAGACACATGGGGTATGGCCCCCTTCTGCACTGTAGGGATTCTATTCAATAGATTACTGCTCATGCATGATAAAGCCCAGCACAAAGTGAAGTTACAGCACACAATTCTAGAGTAAGGGAGGAACAGCTCATTGCGTTATGGTCTACTGCTAAATCCGGTGGGCCAAGCAGGCTATTTCCAAGTGATTCTGTGGGATTTGTACACCCTACATGCTAAACATGGCTGATCTATGTTGCCATTTAGTTCAGGGCTGACAGTCCACAGTTGAGCCGAATGGAACAGAATTAAATGGAATATACAGCGCAGAAACAGGCTATTCGACTCAATCCGTGCTAGCGTTCATCATCGATCATCTTCCGTCCTTCCTCATTTAACAATATCAGGGCTACCCTTTACAATCCTTCAGTATTTGCCTCAACCACTCTGTGGCAGCTAGTTCCACATTCTCAACTTACTGAATTTCTTTCAATAGTTGGGTCTCCAGCTTTGCTCTTCCACACAAATAGAAACACTCAGTGTCCACTCAGGACTCCATCATTTTAAAGGCCTCTCCCTCAGAGCTCTCAGACCTGAGTGCAAAGAAGGTTTACCGGGATGTTGCCTGGTCTGGAGGGTGTTGGCTATGAGAAGTTGAATGAACCCAGATTGTTTTCGTTGGAAAGCCGGAGGCTGAGGGGAGACCTGATTGAGGTCTACAAAATTACGAGAGGTACAGACAGGATGAATAGTCAGAAGCTTTTCCCCAGGGTAGAAGATTCAATTACAAGGGGGCACAGATTCAAGGTGAGAAGGGGAAAATTTAACTGAGATGTGCGTGGAAAGTTTTTCACAGAGGGTGGCGGCTGCCTAGAACACGTTGCCAGTGTGGTGGTGGAAGTAGGCACGATAGCAATGTTTAAGATGTATCTTGATAGACAACATGAACGGGCGGGGAATGGAGGGATATAGACCGTTTGGGCAATAACTAGTTGGTCTAAATAAGGACTCTAAATCAGCGCAGGCTTGGTGGCCTGAAGGGCCTGTTCCTGTGCTGTCATGTTCTTTGTTCACTTTTCAAGAGAAAAGAGACTCAATGTTGTTCATTCCCTCTTGATAGATATAACCCCAATTTTGTAGAATCAAACTTATAGGTTATTTTTTGCACCTTTCTTAGTGTCGCTACATAATTTTTGACTTGCTGGTACATAACTTGAATATTCCGGAGATGAAATGAGCTGTTGGAAGCTTTTCGCCAGACACTTATCAGGACAAACACAAGAATGCCAAGTTTACAATCACAACAATTTGTACTACAGGAGAAAATTGGTGGCAAGCTGACACTTGATTGGCTTGTGGCTTGAGGCGTTGTCATGGAGAAAACAACAGGGAACTCTCGGTTCCCCAAGCTCCCAGGTAATTCAAAAAAGACACGGGGTTGGAGCATATTCTCTTTAATTTCCAAGAAGTAGGTCCCTGCGCATGAATGCATGTTGCTTCTAATGGGTGCAAACGAGTCAGGTCATGTGCTTGACTGATCATCTTACATTGGTTGTTTGTGCAGCTTTTAGTGCAGTCAGGGCTGTTCAGCAAATGCTGCCCAATCGCAGAGTCACATCTAACAGTAGACATTCTGTTTTGAGTTTTGCAAATGTGGGCTGATTGATTATTGCCTGTACTCTGCCCTTACAAACAAGCGAAGGAACACACTGCTTGATTTGATCACCCAATTGCTGGTGCTTACAAACTACATAACTGCATCCCAGCAGCACTCAAATTTATACATAACATTGCTGAATTGTGTAGTATGTAAAATGTCTTTCTGGACTGACGGCAGCACCCCTTAGTGAAAGATACCACTCGTGTAGCCACTGCAGAAGATGTTCTGCCTCTGTATTTCACCCACCTTGGCTCTGCAGCTTTCGATACCATGGTTTAAAAATCTGATCGAATCGGTTTTAGACATTTTAATCGTCACAAGTTCAGAACTCACAAGAAAGGATCCTTACCGGAAATGACTTGATTGACCATACTATTTCACTGCTTTCCGGCACCCACTTCACGTTACCCACTGTGGTTTTAAACTTGGGTGAATCTGCATCATTTGGGACTGGAATGTGAATCTCCACATTATTGGCTGTGGATCTACGTTTGAACTGACTTTTTGCCTGGAGAAAGAGATGAAGAAGCCTGTTTGCTGATAGTTACTGCTTTAACAAGTAGAATAAGTAATGGTAACATGTACCCAAGGTTTGCAAGTAGTTAGTTTTGTGAACCACATACACTATGTATAGATTTTGTTGAACATGATGTATCCTGAGTTTTTCCAGACATCAAGCCAATAAAATATATAACCCTTCATCGATATTAATGGCATCAAAAATATACGAATGTGACAATCACCCATGACAACCAACTCCAGTTTAAAAGCTGCACTTCAGCTTTCGGCAAACACATGGGTAGACAGGAGATACAGTTTGTGGCTGTACACAAGTGGCTGTCTTGTTTGGTGTCAGTGAGTTAAGTCACTGTCATAAAAGGGACTAGATAATACATGGGTTTGGATAGATGGAAAATGTGTTTATTAAAGGTATTATAATTGTGAGGGTTTTTCCTGACTCTCTCATTATTATTCGTGCTGGAGGTTAGGTAAGAAATTTTGGTTTAAATGTGAACCAAGTAACATGTTGATTGTAATGAGAGTTCTGGTGAATCATAGAAGCCAGCCTGGTATATACTAGCTATGCTAATAGCCAATATATATCAATGAGGTCAGATCACATGTCACTGGAAATCAGAGAGATGGATCTTGAAGGAGCCTCAGATTTATCTATCTCTCTACATAGTTAATGAATGTTTGACAGTTCCTGGAGGTCTCACTTCCAGCAGTGTATATTAAACTTCACATTGCCAGGGACCCAGGTTCGATTCCCGGCTTGGCTCACTGTCTGTGCGGAGTCTGCACGTTCTCCACATGTCGGTGTGGGTTTCCTCCTGGGGCTCCGGTTTCCTTCCACAAGTCCCGAAAGACGTGCTTGTTAGGCGAGTTGGACAATCTGAAGTCTCCCTCTATGTACCCGAACAGGCGCCGGAGGGTGGCGACTAGGGGATTTTCGCAGTAACTTCATTGCAGTGTTAATGTAAGCCTATTTGTGACACTAATAAATATTTTTATTAAACATACTCCAGAACCCTTTATAATGATGTTTCTCAGTTGGGCCCCTGTTTCTGAAACCCTGATGGAAGCTGGAGGTTTTAAAAAATATCCAAAATCACACGAAGCTCCATTTGGACATTTGATGCTTGATCGATTTGCACTTGGGAAGAAAAACAGCTCACCTTAATCATGTACTCTATTCGACTGTGGGAGTGCTTTTCAATCACCGATTCAATCCAGATCAATGGCTTGACCTAGTGACCAAAAGGATGCAGGTGGGTTAGTACTCTCCAAGGTTTTTTTTAATTGGAAATTAGTCTTTAAAAAGGCAAGAATAATTCTGGTAAGCTCAGTATTCATCAACTCCAGAGAAAGTCCAGATGTTAATACAAGAGTGTGATTGTGTATTACTGCTTTACAGCCATACTCTTGCAGCCCAATTATAGATGCTGTAACTACAAAGAAAATCAATAAACTCAGCCTACACAAGTAATTGGGACCAGATGTGACAAGCGTGACTGAGCTGAGTAGGATGGAGTCCCCTGCTCGTCAGTGGTGCTACACGTGAACTGCTCCACAGGATTTCAAACTAAGGGTGAGGCCTTCACACGGCATGCTACGAGCACCCTGTTCTTGGGAATAGTGCATTAGTGTCTTCAACATCTTTTCTTGCTTTTATTTACCTGGTAACTGATTGGGAGTCAGAAATAACCTACCAACAATTCAGCAAGCACAGACGAGTACAGCAAAAAGTAATGAAATGCAGGGGAAAGTAATAAAAATAAAAGAACAAATATAAACTATTTTGTATTATGGGAGCGGTATTTTCTTTTGTCTAGCAGCACCCTATTTCAGCACAGAGGGCAACAGATTTCCTGGGTTGGGAATGGGAAAATTTGAAAGCTGTTGATTTACTCACAAGATGCCATTTAGGCCCCGGTATCAAATAAAGGCCTCAAATCATGATTAATTGGTGACTTTAGTGCTAGGTCAATCAGGGGGAACAGAACCATTTATCAAGGTCTGACTGCCTACTCAAGGGCTTGCTCTATAATTACAGTTTGGCATGCTAATCAAACTAAACAGGGCAAGGCAAGTGTTTTCCCACAGTTGAACATTTTATTCTATACAAGCCTCTATAGCTCTTAAAATCGTAACAGGGGATTAGGCTGTATTGCAGCACAACGTATACCACAGGCTCAAACTCTCTCCATTGTCACAATTGTAACCTGTCCAAGCCAACTGCTCTCCCCTACAACCCCTGCCACTATGCCAACCCACCCAACCAATTAGTGTTTACCTTGCTTTTTGGAGAAATTTCAATGGGGAAAACCAGATTTTGTTGGATAAAGCTTGCTGTAAATTTCTATTAGTTTAATCATATTTGGAGGCTTTAGGGTACTAATATGGTTTTATATACTCGCTCAAACTTGTATGATTTCCATTTAATCAACTCAAGGGGCTATCATTTGGTCATGAAAGCCACGTGGAAGAGGATAGAGTGTCGCCATGCATTTCTGGCTGAGTAATTGAATAAAACTGACAATGCACTGGGTCACAATAGCTCAGTGATAATTCATTGCGAATCTCCATCTAATGATTTGCTGTAACCTAATGGACAGATTCCAGGCTGCACATCATACACACTCAGACTAATACCTACTCAATGACTCATTGCACACAGCTCAGTACTTACGTGTGTGTTTAAACGGTAGGACATCAACTCAAATTCTCCATCTGGTGGAATGAAGGAAATGGTTCTGTCGTTCTCGAATCGGGAGAGGCGTACACACTGGTGAAACTTCACATCTTCCAACTCCACAGATTTGCTTTTCCCACCTGCCTCAGGAAAGAATTGGGGAACCTCTTTTAAACATGGTTCTACATTGCAGAAACATTCAAAGCGCTTGTTAACTGATAACAGGAATGGTGAAGAACGACAAACACTTGATTTTGTAACTTTAGTCAGAAATTTCCCAGTGTGAAGAAATATTGGTCAGTTCACAGCAGCAACTAATGGTCAGTTCTATGCCAGAAGTAAATGCTGATGGAAATTCCGTTTACACACAGGTCTTCAATACTTCAATAACAGGGAGTGAGAATTGTTGTCTGGTGTCTTTTCACATACTTAAAAGATTTATTTGTTCTTTTCCAAAACTCACTCCTCCAAATATTATTTTAAATTTCATCCCCACAGAAACGTATTTGTCTAGATTCTCTTACACGAATGTCACCTGACAGTATCTAATTATCAGGAATCACTGGTGAATTTAGCAAAATATCAATTATAGTTTCATTAATTTCAGCGCCCATCTCCTTTCTGACCTGTGCAATTGTTTGCAGCAGGAACTTTATTTCAAAATGTGTGATTTGTTCGTGACCTGATTCCATGTAATATTTGCATAAAACCCAGCTCCTCCCATGTCATTCCTGGAAAATGGATTTCTTTCCTCAAAGCACGATGGGTGTTCTGACAACACACATGGACTGCCACGGTTCAAGATGGCAGCTCACCACCACCTTCTCGTAGACAATAAGTGCTGGTCAAGCCAGCCACATGCATCCCATGAACAAATAAATTAAAAGAAAAACGAAGTGAGCTTCTGCCTCATTTCTCAGCTAAAGACGGGTGTGCATCAACCATTAAGTAATGCCATTTCGGTGTCCCTGGAGTCTGGTTCGAGACTTCCGGTTGCGGCTATACGGAGCTAAGTCACACATTCGGCGGCTCCTGCAAAAACTGACTTTTGGGCTCTTTTCAGCGCCCACAACGGCACTTTTTTGACGTTTGCCGGTGTGGGAACGAGTCTACAACAGCTCCCCGTCAGTATATGGCTTCAACTAGGAGCGGGGCGACAAAAAAGGTGGTGGTGGACCCGAAGAAGGTGCAAGGGAAGAAGGACAAAATGGCGGCGGGCGGAGACCAGGCAGCGTGGATGCAGTGCGCGGAAGAGCATCAGGAGGGTATCCAGCGCTGCTTCAGAGAGATTAAAACGGACCTGCTAGAGCCGATGAAGGCGTCTATTGATAAACTGCTGGAGACACAGACGGCCCAGGGAGTGGCGATCCGCGAGGCTCGACAAAAGATCTCTGACAATGAGGACGGGATCTTACACCTGGCGGTAAAGGTGGAGGCGCACGAGGCGCTCCACAAGAAATGGCAGGAGCAGTTCAAGGAGATGGAGAATCGGTCGAAGCAGAAGAATCTGCGGATTCTGGGCCTCCCGGAGGGGCCGGACGTGAGGGCCTATGTGGTCACCATGTTGAACTCGCTGATGGGAGCGGGGTCCTTCCAAGGGGCCCCTGGAGCTGAAAGGGGCCCATGGAGTGCTGGCGAGGAGGCCCAAGGCTAACGAGCCTCCGCGGGCGGTGCTGGTGAGGTTCCATCGGTTCGTCGATCGGGAGTGTGTGCTCAGGTGGGCCAAGAAGGAGAGAAGCAGCAGGTGGGAGAACGCGGAGGTTCGGATATATCAGGAGTGGAGTGCGGAGGTGGCGAAGAGGGGGGCCGGGTACAATCGAGCAAAGGCGGTGCTGCACAGGAAGGGGGTGAAGTTTGGCATGTTGCAGCCGGCGAGACTGTGGGTTACCTACAAGGACCGGCACCATTACTTTGAGTCTCCGGAGGAGGCGTGGGCCTTTGTTCAGGCCGAGAAGTTGGACACAGATTGAGGGTCGGGACGGGCGATTGATATGCTATATTTATTTTTGTTTTGAGGGGGGTCCTTTGTATTGCTCCGGGTTTCTTTTTCTTTGTGTTTTTTCTCTTTTGGGTTGGTGAGGGTGGCTGGGGCGGGTTGGGCACTGTTTTGGTTGGGTTGGTCGGGGGGGCTCTTGGAGGTGAGAAGGGGCCCCGCGGGGGAGGGGGAGGCCCGAGTCAGGGGTGAGGGGACCGGGCCTGTAAAAGGTGGCGGGGTGCTAGGTGGAAAGCGCGGGCTTTTTCCCGCGCTGAAGACTGGAGGGGGCGAGGCCGGGGCAGGGTAGAGAGGGTTGTTTCCCACGCTTAAAACGGAAGGGGGAGGGGGAGAGCCTATTGATGGGGACGGGAAAGGAGGGTGTGCCACACAATGGGAGGAGTCGAAGGAGAGGCGGGAGTGGCCGGGGTCAGCAGGAGTCAGCTGACTTGCGGAAGTGCATTGGGGGGAGTAAATCAGGGCGGGTAGCCCCCTGATCCGGCTGATAACCTGGAATGTAAGGGGACTGAATGGGCCGGTTAAGCGGGCCCGTGTGTTCGCACACCTGAAGGGGCTCAAGGCGGATGTGGCTATGCTTCAGGAGACCACCTGAAGGTGGCAGACCAGGCAAGATTGAGGAAAGGGTGGGTAGGTCAGGTGTTTCACTCAGGGCTGGATTCTAAAAATCGAGGGGTGGCGATCTTGGTGGGAAAGGTGGTGTCGTTTGAGGCGTCGAGCATTGTGGCAGATAATGGCGGCAGGTACATAATGGTGAGTGGTAAGTTGCAGGGAGAGAGGGTGGTACTGGTCAATGTGTATGCCCCGAACTAGGACGAAGCGGGTTTAATGCGGCGTATGTTGGGTCGGATCCCAGACTTGGAAGTGGGGGGCCTGATAATGGGGGGAGACTTTAACACGGTGTTGGATCCGGCACTGGATCGCTCCAGGTCTAGGACGGGTAGGAATCCAGCGGCGGCTAGAGTGCTGAGGGGGTTTATGGACCAGATGGGAGAGGTGGGCCCTTGGAGATTTGCAAGGCCAGGGGCTGGGGAATTTTCATTCTTTTCACATGTCCATAAGGCTTATTCCCAAATTGACTTTTTCATTTTGAGTAGGGCGCTGATAGCGAGAGTAGAGGATACTGAGCATTCGGCAATAGCCATTTCGGACCATGCCCTGCATTGGGTGGACTTGGAGATGGGGGAGGAGAGGGACCAGCACCCACTGTGGCGCTTGGAGGTGGGGCTGTTGGCGGACGAGGTGGTGAGCGAGCGGGTCCGAGGAAGTATAGAGGTGTACCTGGAGACCAACGACAACGGGGAGGTCCGAGTGGGGATGGTATGGGAGGCACTGAAGGCGGTGGTGAGGGGAGAGCGGATCTCCATTAGGGCCCACAAGGAGCGGAGGGAGCAGGGGGAGATGGTGAGGGTAGACAGGAGGTATGCGGAGGAGCCCGAGGAAGGATTGTTGAGGAAGAGGCGTAACCTCCAGGCCGAATTCGACCTGGTGACCACCAGGAAGGCAGAGGTGCAGTGGAGGAAGGCCCAGGGGGCGATTTACGAGTATGGGGAAAAGGCAAGCCGGATGCTGGCGCATCAGCTTCGGAAGCGGGACGCAGCTAGGGAGATCGGGGGAGTTAAGGACAGGGAAGGGAGTGTGGTGCGGAGTGGGGCTGGCATCAATGGGGTCTTCAGGGACTTCGACGAGGAATTGTACCGATCCGAGCCCCCACGGGAGGGAGGGAGGGATGGGCCGCTTCCTGGACCAATTGAGGTTTCCAAAGGTGGAAGAGGGACTGGTGGCGGGATTGGGGGCCCCGATTGGGCTGGAGGAGCTGATCAAAGGGATAGGAAGCATGCAGGCGGGGAAGGCACCGGGGCCGGACGGTTTCCCGGTCGAGTTCTATAAACAATATATGGACCTGTTGGGCCCGCTGTTAGTTAGGACCTTCAATGAGGCACCGGGGGGGGGGGGGGGGAGGGGGGGGGGGGGGGGGGGCTTTGCCCCCGACAATGTCCCGGGCACTGATCTCCTTGATCCTGAAGCGGGACAAGGATCCCCTGCAGTGTGGGTCTTACAGGCTGATTTTGTTGCTAAATGTAGATGCCAAGATGCTGGCGAAGGTCTGAGCCACAAGGATTGAGGATTGTGTGCCGCAGAACATCCACAAAGACTAGACAGGGTTTGTGAAAGGGAGGCAGTTGAACGCGAATGTGCGGAGGCTTTTGAACGTTATCATGATGCCGGCGAGGGAGGGGGGAGGTGGAGATAACGGTGGCGATGGACGCTGAGAAAGCCTTCGATAGGATAGAGTGGGGGTACCTGTGGGAGGTGCTGAAGAGGTTCGGGTTTGGGGAGGGGTTTGTCAGGTGGGTTAGGCTGTTGGTATGAGGTCCCGATGGCGAGTGTGGCCACAAACAGGAGGAGGTCCGAGTGCTTGCAGTTGCACCGAGGGACGAGACAGGGGTGTCCCTTATCCCCCCTGCTCTTCGAATTGGCGATTGAACCCCTGGCTATGGCACTGAGGGAGTCAAGGAACTGGAGAGGGTTGGTGCGTGGTGGGGAGGAGCACAGGGTGTTACTTTATGCGGACGACCTGCTGCTGTATGTGGTGGACCCGGTGGGAGGAATGCCGGAGGTAATGAGGATTCTTAGGGAATTCGGGGACTTTTCGGGGTACAAGCTCAACATGGGGATGAGCGAGCTGTTCGTAGTTCATCCAGGGGACCAGGAGAGGGGGATTGGCGAGCTCCCACTAAAAAAGGCGGAGAGGAGCTTCAGGTATCTGGGAGTCTAGGAGCTGGGGGGCCCTGCATAGGCTTAATTTTACAAGGCTGGTGGAGCAAATGGAGGAGGAGTTCAAGAGGTGGGACGCGTTGCCGCTGTCCTTGGCGGGTAGGGTGCAGTCAATCAAAATGACGGCGCTCCCAAGGTTTTTGTTCCTGTTCCAGTGCCTCCCCGTGTTTATCCTGGACGCTTTTTTCAGGCGGGTTAACAGGAGTATAATGGGGTTTGTGTGTGAGCGAGGGACTCCGAAGGTGAGAAGGGCATTCCTGGCGCGGAGTGGAGATTGGGAGGGGGGCTGGCGCTGCCCAACCTCTGTGGGTACTACTGGGCCACCAATGCGACGATGGTGCGCAAGTGGGTGATGGAGGGGGAGGGGGCTGCATGGAAGAGGCTGGAGACGGCGTCTTGAGTGGATACGAGTTTGGGGCGCTGGCAACGGCGTCGTTGCCGCTCCCTCCAAGGAGGTATACCACGAGCTCAGTGGTGGTGGCTGCCCTCAAAATTTGGGGGCCTCGGCAGGAACCCCATTACGGGGCAACCACCGGTTCGCCCCAGGAAGAACAGCTGGAGGGTTTGCGGGCTGGCACAGGGCAGGGATACGAAAGTACCTTCAGGTACTTACAGGTAAGGGCGTTTGCCAGATGGCAGGTAGCGGAATTCCCGCGGCTACGGCCACACACAGTACACAGTACAGGACAGGGTGCTCTCGGGGGGCTTTGGGGGGGGGGGGGGGGGGGGGGGATTTCGGAAACTTACCAGGAGGCCTCGGTGGTGGAGGTAAATGGGAGGAGGAGTTGGGAGAGGAAATGGAGGAAGGGACGTGGGCAGATGCCCTGGGGAGGGTGAACTCTTCCTCATGGTGCGCGAGGCTCAGCCTCATACAGTTTAAGGTGCTGCACAGGGCACACATGACCGGGACATGGATGAGTCGGTTTTTGGGGGGTTAATTTATTATTTATGTACAGGGGGGAGGGGGGTATGGAGGGTTGTTTTTCTGGACTGTGTTCTGTACTTAACCCTGTTGGGTTCCTTTTTCATTTTGTTATTGATATTTTATGAAAACCTTTCATAAAAATTATTTTTTTTTTTTTTTTTTAAAAAGAGTCTCGTTTGCAACCATCACTTGAAAGTGCATCAACATTTTCAATCTGACTTTGGGGTTGCTACCTCTGACCAGGCAGGCTAAGTGTGTGCTATCGCAGTGCAACACTTTCTGCCAGATGTGAACCACTCCTCGGCTGAGCAGCTTAGCAATAAGTATTCGCCGAATGGAACAATTCTTCTTGTGAAGTACACAGATCCATAGAATTCCGACCGTGTAGGCCATTTGGCCCATCGGGTCTGCACCGACCTTCTGAAAGAGCACCCTACATGGGCCCACTCCCCCACCCTAACCCGTAAACCCTATCCCCTTAACCCCACCTAACTGAACCATAGAATTCCCACAGTGCAGGAGGCCATTTGGCCCATCGAGTCTGCACCAATTCTCTGAAGGAGCACCCTATATAGGCCCACTCCACCACCCGATCCCGGTAACCTCACTAACCTACAAACTAAGGGGCAATGTAGCAGGGGCAATGTAGCATGGCCAATCCCCCAACCTGCACTTCTTTGGACTGTGGGAGGAAACCATGCAGACACAGAAAGAATGTACAAACTCCACACAGTCACCCAAGGTCGGAATTGAACCTGGGTCCCTGGCGCTGTGAGGCAACAGGCTAACCACTATGCCACCCAAGATATATGAAGACAGGAATATTTCTGAGCAATCCCTTTGATGCAACTTATAGATTTTTACTTCTAGCAAGCATCAGACTAACTTTCAAACAACATTAGTGCATTATCAGCGAGTCAAAGGCAGACAGCATTGTCAGAGACCCCATCCACCCAGGCTTTTCCTTCTTCCAGACCCTTCCATCAGGCAGGAGACACAGAAATCTGAAGAGCCGCACATCCAGACATAGGAACAGCTTCTTCCCCACAGCTACTAGACTCATCAAAGACCCTACCTTGGCTGATCTGTTCCATGACGGAACACTATTCACGACGCCCTATCATAGAATTTACAGTGCAGAAGGAGGCCATTCGGCCCATCGAGTCTGCACCTGCTCTTGGAAAGAGCACCCTACCCAAGGCCAACACCGCCACCCTATCCCCATAACCCAGTAAACCCAACCAAGCCTTATGTTGCACTTGCTCATGCATTTGCTTTGTTTGGCCCTTGTTCCGCACAGTAACCAATCAATATTTGTCGACGTACCATTTGTCAACGTATTTTGCTGATTATTCTTTTTGGCTACTATGTATGAACTGTGTACGTTTCCTTGGCCGCAGAAAAATACTTTTCACTGTACTTCGGCCCATGTGACAATAAATCAATCAATCAAATCAATTAAAGATATCATAAAAATATGACTACAAAGCAACGGCTCAGAGTACATCGTTGTCAGCTGTGATCCTGAGGATGTTCATGATGCTACATTAGTGCAACTTAGTTCTTTCTTTTGATTGGAGGGAAAGAAACAGCACCAAGACAAAATTAATTTAACTTTTTGCTAAGAAAATTGTTCACGCCGCCCCCCCCGCCCCTCCCCCCCAAATCTTCTCTCCCCCTTCCCTCCTGAAAGTGGTGGCATGCTGTGATATCAGCCCGCGAATCCGCACAACCTGTGAGCTGGGACACTACTTTTGTAAAACTGAATTCAGACACACTGTCCTCCCGTCAGCCACATAAATATGTACAGTGCCCCTTCCTCTTAGATTAACTTATAACATACTGTACCAACAAACCTCCCAGTACCCCTACACAAATAAATGTCATAAAATTTTAACGGTATTAGACATGGTAGCTTCAGAAAGAATGTTCCTGGCGGTGGGGGAATCTAGAACTAGGGGTCATAGTTTGAGGATAAGGGGTAAATCTTTTAGGACTGAGGCGAAGGGAAATTCCTTCACCCAGAGAGTGGTGAATCTATGGAATTGACTACCACAGAAAGTAGTTGGGCCAAAACGTTGTGTAATTTCAAGAAGGAATTAGATGTAGCTCTTGGGGTTAAAGGGATCAAGGGATATGGGTCTTGCAGAAAACACAACTATTTACTAACAGCAGTGTTTTCATGAGAGATCTTCTTTGGTTCAACAAACAGCTGCTTTAATCCAGTGAAATTAGAAGGAACAGAATCGGCAGTAATCGTCCTAATGGTTTGGCGTGGTCAATTTACTTCCTAACTACAGGATGCCCGAGAACTGCTGGCACAAACAAGGCAGCTGGTGGTTTGTGGGCAACAGATCTCTGTTGGCCAATACATCATCTGGAAATTAATTGGTTTTATAAAAAAATGACATTTGGCATTTCGATGGGAGTAATCTGGTTTATTTTGTCAAAGTTATTTGTGTTCTCTTGACAGCAGCAGCAGTGACGAGTTGGGCAACTAAAACATTCGCACAGCTCCAGTAGGGGAGTTCTCACCAGTGTGCGAACAAATATTTAACCCCCAACCAACACAACTGGTTATTATTCAGACAATAGAAGCAAATGGTATTAAAGGGAAACTGGTAACATTGGTGTGTTTTGGTACAAGGAACAGGACAAAAAAACTAGAGAGTACTTTGCAGTTAGATTCTCCAGGGCCGAATTCGGTCTGTGCTGGAGCCAATGCTGTTCTCATTTGATATAAATAGCCTGGGAACAGGAGGATAATTCTGAAGTCTCTGGATGATAGTATTTACTACATTCGCACATATTGCAAGGCAAGATAGGAGCAGATATGAAGGGGCTTGACAGGGCAAACACTGAATGGTTGTTTCTACTGACTGAGAAATTTAAAACTCAGGCCACAGTCTCAGGTTAAGGGGGCCGATCATTTAGGACTGAGATAAGAAGAAATTTCTTCTTCAAAAGGGTTGTGAATCTTTGGTTCTCTACCTCAATGGGCCGTGAGTGCTCTCAGGCTCAATAGGCCATATGGACAACTCCTGTTCCTATATCTTCTATACTTCAGGTGGAAAGAGGGACGAATAAGATGGGCAAAAAATAATAGATTAAATTTAATGTGGGTAGGTGAGGCATTTTGGGAGAAATAACATGGAGAGGCAGTATAGTCTAAATGGTGCTATTATGAACCAGTAAAAGTAAAATCGCCATAGTCCCAGATGACTGCTTTCTCCTTTGAGGGGAAGAGCTGACTGTTGGCGATTTAACCCGAGGATCACTACCACCTCAGGTGAGGAGCATGGTTAAGAAGGCAGGGCCTTCATGAATAATTTCAGCTGGAACAGGAATCAAACCCATCACAAATGAGCTGTCCAAACTGAGCAAAATCAGCACCCCCTCTGACTGAACCAGTACAAGAACAAAGGGCCTTGAAGTGCATATTCACATCTTTGGAGAAGACCGGGTATAATTGAAAAGACAGTCAAAAAAGCACTTGGGATATTTAGCTTCATTATCAGGGGCACGGAATACAGAAACAGGGACATAGTATTAAACTATTGCAAATCTCTGGTTAGGCTTCAGCTGCAACATGTTCTATAATTCTGAGCACCTCAGTTTAAGGAGGATATCACAACCCTGGAAAGGGGAAAAAAAAGGGTTCATCAGGTTGCTAACATGGATAGTAATTAGCCATAACCTTATGGGCAGCCGGTAGCACAGTGGTTAGCACTTTTGCTTCACAGCACCAGGGACCCGGGTTCGATTCCCGGCTTGGTTCACTGTTGTAGCCATCTGGGATGGCCACTTCCAGAATACAAAATGGGCGCTCGAAAAGAATATAGGGAACTGTGGGCAATGCTAGAAAACAAGCAGGCACAGAGCCTGAATGTATATTTGGGGAACAGCTCCAGGACGGAATTGAAACTATGGGTCAATTAGCATATTGATGACCCATCTCCGGGAAACAAAGGAATGACACTCAGGTCACCGATACTATTGCAGACATCCCGGCGCCAGTTCCCCAACCGAAAAGCACAAACAAAGCAAGGCCAACGGCCACCTAAGACACGCCCAGCCATCAGGGCACCCACCCCTTTATTGGTCAAGATCGATAAGTGATCGAGAAGCGGCCCAATTAATTGGGACCAAGTTTAAGGCCCGCCTAAAAGCGCGCAAAGCCCCTCAAGTATAAGAAGGAACCCCTACGAGAAATTTGCACTCTTGGACCTGGCTCTCAAAGCGGAGAGACCCATCCACCAGCATCATCAGAAGCAAGTCAGTTCAAGGTCAACGCTCGCTACCAGACGGACGACCTTAGCTGTTCTCCTGTATATCTTCGAACCAGACAGCCTCAGATCCGAACAACGGCCATTGTTCCTCTGACTAAGTGGGCACCCGAAGTTAAGTGTTAGCGTTAGAGATAGTTTAGTTTGTAGTACTGTTGTGCAAGAGTAGATCTTACTGTGTGTGTAAATAAATAGAATTGACTTTGAACTAACTGGTGTATTGGCTCTTTGATCAGTATTCGGGTTTGAACCTTGTGGCGGTAGAGAGAGATACATGGGATTTGCATGTGCCTGCACTCAGCTACTTTTATCTTGTTTTTAGTTTGCGCTTGGGACACAGTCCCCGCCACCACCACCGTCTTTCCGAGATTAATAGAAACACTTGCTGACATTAAGGGACAGAATCACGTTTCAGATCGTTCCAGTTTACTTTAATTCTTTTGTATTGTGAATCAAAACACCTGAACATTATGTATTTGGGAGCACATCGCTAAGCCTCGTCTATTCAATGGAATCAGCTCGATTTGTGACCCAACTCCTTTTCCCCATATCCTTAACAACTTTGGTTAACAAAAATCAAGATCTCAGATTTAAAATTAATTGACCCTAGCACCTGCTCTCAAAAGAAAGAGTTTTCCACAACTCTTTGCACGTAAAAAATATTTCCGAACTTCATTCTGGAAACGTTTACATCAAACCTGTCAGCAGAAACACCCGTCAGTTCTCCTTAATATCGCAGAAACTTGGATCAAATGTACTGGCCGGCACGGTAGCACAGTGGTTACTACTGTTGCTTCACAGCATCTGGGACCCAGGTCTGATTTCCGGCTTGGGTCACGGTCTGTGCAGAGTCTGCACAGTCTCCCCGAGTCTACGTGGGTTTCCTCCCACTGTCCCGAAAGACGTGTTTGTTAGGTGAATTCTGAATTCTCCCTCAGTGTACCCGAACAGGCGCTGGAGTGCAGCAACTGGCGCATTTTCAGTGACTTCATTGCAGTGTTAATGGAAAGCCTACTTGTGACACTAAAAGATTATGATTATTATACTCTTGAGTTTGTGCAATCTCCCCTCAGTTAGGAGTGTGACCAGTAAGGTCACCAACACTTATTGCCCTTCTCTAATTGCATTTGAAAAGCTGGCGATGAAACAGCTTCTTCAGTACAACTTTCTGTGGCTTGCTGGACAATTTCAGAGGGTAGTTTAGAGCCAACCACATTGCTGTTGGTCTGAAGTCACATGGAGGCCAGAGCGGGCCAGAGAGGATGACAGATTTCCTTCCCTAAAGGACATTAGAACTAGTTGGGATTTTACGATAATTTGACAGTTTTATGCTCACCATTACTGATACCAGCCTTTATTCCAGATTTTAATGAATTAATTGAATTTAAATTCCCCAGCTACCAAGGTGGGATTTGAACTCATTTAATCCTTGGCGATTAGGCTTCATTCTGTTAACCTACATTGCAGTACCTCAAAGGCCAATGTATCCTTCCAACGGTGTAGTGGGCAGAACTGAACAGTACACCAGGTGTGGTCTAACTAGGGGCTTTGTATAGCCTTAGCGTAACTTCCATCCCCCTGCATTTTAGTCTTCCATATATAAAGGCCAGTATTCCATTGGATTTTTTTTCTTTTGATTGTGTTATGTATTTTTTTCCCGACATTTTAATGATCCAAGTACATGGACCGTTACTGTTCCCAAATTTGCACCATTTCAAAAGTAGTCTATTGGATCATCTTGAGGTCCAAAGTGGATAACATCACATTTGCCTCAATTGAAGTACAGCAAGATCCCACAAACAGCAAGGTAAATGAATACCCCGTCTTTTATTTAGTTGATAGATTAATACTTGGCAGGATTCCGGAGAGAACTTCCTGCATTGTTTCCAACAGTGCTGCAGGATCTTTACACCTCCTCAAGAGGGTGGACAGGACATTGGTTTAATGTTTCCTCTAAGGGATGGCATCTCTGGCAGTTGTCAAGTCCCTAGATTGGGAGCTGAACCCACATTCTTCTGACTCAAGATTGCTACCACTGAACCACAGCTGAAACACTTCGCCCCATTTCTCCAGCCCTATTTCTCCACGTTTTCATCAGGTTGGTAGACTTGTTTAACTAAAACTTTGTATATTTAAAGAATTAAAGATGTCAGCATGAAACTTCCCAAACCTCTGGACCAAATCTCCCAAGTGCATTAGACATTGACACAGAGTTTTTGCCATTTCCGCTTTCCACAAAAGAAACACATCAGCAGATTTTATCTCCCGACACACGATTACTACATTGCTTGGCACAATACTGTAACGGGAAAGATACTCACGGCCCGTATTCTCAAATAATACTTTGTCATTTAGTCCGAGTCTCAACTCTGGCATTCCTGATAGAAATACTCTCATTTTGATGGAGCCCACTATTTCACTACGTAATACATTTCCATTAGCACTAACCTGGAGAGAATGAAAGAAAGACAATGACATCTCTGGAACTGATTCACATGGATTTCCATTTCAAATCAAGTGCATAAAGCAATTTACTAACAGTCAAGAATAGGAGAACACCAAGTTATTAAAGATTCAGGAATCTAGAATTTGTGATTATATTTTTAAAACACTTATTTTATGAATGTTTATTAATTCCCGTACCAGCCTCCCTGAACAGGCGCCGGAATGTGGCGACTAGGGGCGTTTCACAGTAACTTCATATGAAGCCTACTTGTGACAATAAGCGATTTTCATTTCATTTTCATTTCATTTCATGTTCATCAAGGTGAGCAGCATCAATATTAGGAATTGGGGCTTTTAAATTCTTTTGTTGGCACTTTAAGGACAGTTACTACTACACAGAAGCACCAGACATCTGCCTGAATATCCTGGCCTCTACAGAAGTCCAACATCCATCGCTTGTATTTGACCTGGCATGGTGACACGGTGGTTAGCACTGCTGTCTCATAGCGCCAGGGATTCAAATCCAGCCTTGGGCGACTGCGCTGAGTTTGCATGTTCTCCCTGTGTCTGCATGGGTTTCCTCCAGGTGTTCCAGTTTCCTCCCATAATCCAAAATGTGCACGTTAGCTGGATTGCCCAAGCTAAATTGTCCCTTAGTGTCCAAAGATGTGCAGGTTAGGTGGGGTCATGGAGTTATGGGGATAGGGCGGGGCATAGGTGGGGTGCTCTTTTGGCGGGTCGATGCAGACATGATGGGCAGGATTCGAATTGCTTGTATTTTCATGCAATTAACATGGGGTGAATCAAACCCAGGATTCAGAAGTAAATACACTAATCCACTGCAGATATCTGCCACGAATACTGCTTGAAACATGAATCTTGGCCTCTCCCGCTTCCTCCCCAGGGTATCCAATGTTCCAATGTTTATAATTTAGTTGCTCTGCCCCGTACTATTCAGCATGCGGCTTCTTTAAGTATTTTGGCACAGCAAAGTTATTAATCACAAAACAAGGCCTGCGCAGTCTTTCAGACACATTCACACAGCTTAACAGAACACTGGTATCCACATGTCACACACAGTTCCTTGTCCAAGCAGACAGGACAAAGGGAAGAAAAGCCATCAGGTAACTTCAAATACCAATAAGCGGCCTGTTGAAATGAAGCAACCAAATAGCTTGCAAGCAGGTCTATGTACTCATTTCAGAAATGAGTACATGGGCCATTAAATAAAAACACAGATCAAATGAAAACACTTGTGCTGAAGCATCTCACATCACCACCTGGTATTTAAGTCTTGTGGAGCAGTGAGTAGCATGCCAACCTCTGGGTCAGATGGCTTCAAGTTTCAATTCAGGGCTTGATGGTCACAAAAGGCATGTTCATAAGATTCCCAAACAGATTTATTATCAGACTGAAAATCCTTACAATATACCTAATGACAAACAGTCTAAGAGTGGGAGAATTTCCTGATCAGCCATATTGCAGAAAGCAATGGCAAACCAAGCATACTCATGGACCAATCCAATGGGAGTCCATGGTCTCCAAGACACTCTTAGGGTATTGTACTTGGGAGGAGGAGGTGGTGCTTAAGATAAATAGATTTGAGCATTTTCTCTTCCTCGGTGTGTCCCTCCAAGACAAACGGGAAGTATTGTACCTTATGAAGTTCTACTAGTCTATGGAGAAAGAACTCACCAATAGATTGACAGATTCAATAACATCAAGAAATACTTCATTTTTTCGATACTTGATCCCTTCCGATCTCCAAGATACAGCATTGGTAACTGTTGCTGGTGGGCGTGGAGCCCCAGTGTCCAGTTTGTGACCTTCCTGTGTAATGTACCTAAGATTGGAATGAACACAGGTTGGAGTGTGGCCAGTAAAGGCAGACTTAGCAAATGAACTCAATATTGAATTTGTAGAGCAGCCACTTTTCTGCTACCTGAACCCAGATAACTTGACAATTCGGCAATTCGAGACTCCCACTGCAGGTCTGCTTTCAGTCCTAACATTTGGTTGGAGCAGGGTTGGAAAACGTCACTCTGGGTTTGTGGTCAGCAGCAATGCAGAGGCTTACACCACTGCTTTTACCTTTCCCGCTCAAGTGGGAAATTGTTCTCCCGGCTGCAGCGTGGATCCATTGTCAAGCTAAGACGGACATGATGCAAATCTGGCAAACCCATGTCCACTTTGGCACCATGAGCTGAGGACATGCCGTTTGAGGTCTGCCTTCAACTCAAATGACAAATTAATTTTTAATGTTTCCTTAAATGAGCTAATTCTAGCTCCTCCCAACCTGACCTCTCCCCACACCCACCAGCACACTCCCCCTACACCTTTGCTCACCAGACTGAACTCCCTTTCCCGAACCTGGCTCTGCTCTCCTCATTTCGCCACAATCAGGACCAGGCCACAATTTGGGGCTATATATAGATTATATATATGAAAAGTCCAACTCAAAGCCAATTCTGACAGCTGATTTTTTAAAAACAAATTAATTCAACATACAAATGTTTTACCTGCCCTAGCTCATCATTTAATGCTTCCTTTTCTGCTATCTGGCTGTGAGAGCAGATCTCAGTTGGCCCGAGGCATTTCCTCACTACCGCAATGACTAGTCCCTCCTATGCACTGAAGCATAATTGTAATCCTTTTTGATTATTTAAGTTGTCAATTTCAACTTGCAGCTCTTGCAGAGTAGAAAGCCATAATTTGGTAGATGAGCAACTGTAACCAGCACACTATGTCCTGTAGTGTATACTACCCGCAGGATGCACTGCTAACAACTCATCATGGCTTCCTCAAAAGGAGTTGCCAAACCCACAATCACCTAGAAGATAGTAAGAAGTCTTCCAACACCAGGTTAAAGTCCAACAGGTTTGTTTCAAATTACTTGCTTTTGGAGCGCAGCTCCTTCATCAGGAGCTGTGCTCCGAAAGCTAGTGATTCGAAACAAACCTGTTGGACTTTAACCTGGTGTTGGAAGGCTTCTTACTGTGCCCACCCCAGTCCAACGCTGGCATCTCCACATCATACCTAGAAAATAGGCAACAGTCACTTCCAAACTCTCCTTTAAGTCAGATCCTAACGGAGAAACAATAGCAATCCCTTCATTACCACAGGAACAATCCTGGAATTCTCCATCCAGCAGCATTGTGAGAGCACCTCATCTCGCAAACGGCGGCACTTAAAGGGGGGCAGTTCACCACTCACTTTCTCAGCAAAAAGGGATAGCCAATAAATGGCAACCTTTCCAGCAATGCTCACAACCTGAGAGTTGTTTCTCCATGTTAAAATAGAGAACATCTGTATCAGATAAGTGCTTACCCCGATATGGGATTTATCATTACAAACACTGCACTGTGTGTATAAGGCTTCGTGTAGGTTTGGATAGGCTTCATTTTGAATTGTAAACAGCAGACTTGCTAAAGTGACACAGGGCAAGCAGCCTTTTTTACTAATGGGTATCGAAACAATTCCAGAGAGCGCTCCCAGGCTGGGTGGGTGGTCTCATTAAAGTCCGCCCCAAAATGGCCAGACAGTAACTGCAGCCAGCTATCCGGTGAAAAATATACTATTACTGAGTAACAGCATTACACAATGGGGAAGGAGTACCTGCATTTCATTAGCAATTATTTTCATTGGCAAGCAGTAACATTTAAAAAAATGATTCAGTCAGCAAATAAGATGGAGACTATTGTATTCCGTGACCAAAACAGTCAGAAGAATGAAAGAAAAAGGGAGAAAGTTAATGGAAAAATAAACTGAAGATGTAAATGAAGGCCAAGGTATTTGGTTTCACTCTTACAGGCTGGTGGGACCAGTAGGGCACATCCTTCATTGAAAACATACTTCCATCTAATACACTCCAACAAACACACACCTACACTGAAGCAAACGTTAGGTTCACATTAATGAATGTACAAATCCTGTTCTATCACAAGGTATGGCACGTTCAATATTCCCATTCTGGTCAGAGGCCTGTGCCGACTCTCTGAAAAGTAACCCAACTCCATCTCTTCACTTAGTCCCACCCTCCTGCCTTCTCACAATACCTTCTCAAACTAATAAGTATGCACTCCCCCCCCCACTTTCTAAAAAGTTACTAACACTTCTACTTCTACCAGTTTCTGGGGACTTCCATGTCCTAACAAACCTCTCAAGAAAAAGGATCTGCATCCTTTCAGTGATGAGGTTAAATCGATTGCCACCCAGATAGCTGAGTGGCAGTTATCTGTCCATCACCTGTAGACTGATTCGGAGTCAAGAGGTGTTGATTACGTACTTTTGAAGCTTAACTGGTATTTGAGTCAGAGTCATCTCAGACCATCCCCTCTCTATTTAAGAAAAGGGCTTCAAAGCGCACTCTGAGTTTTGCACACGAGCAGTGGGAGAGGCCACATCTGAGTGAGGCACAGCCAGATTGAGTTTATCATAGAATTTACAGAGCAGAAGGAGGCCATTCGGCCCATCGAGTCTGCACCGGCTCTCGGAAAGAGCACCCCACCCAAGGTCAACACCTCCACCCTATCCCCACAACCCAGCAACCCCACCCAACACTAAGGGCAATTTTGGACACGAAGGGCAATTTAGCATGGCCGATCCATCTAACCTGCACATCTTTGGACTGTGGGAGGAAACCGGAGCACCCGGAGGAAACCCACGCACACACGGGGAGAACGTGCAGACTCCGCACAGACAGTGACCCAAGCCGGAATCGAACCTGGGACCTTTGAGCTGTGAAGCAATTGTGCTATCCACAATGCTACCGTGCTGCCCCAAACATGGGAATTTGAAACAGAGCGGGAATTGAACTGGCAAGTCTTTCTCCATTTCCTGTTTTATTAGTTTAAGAAGGTTAATAAGGAGCTGCCCCACCCAGATAGCAGAGTGGCAGTTAACTGTCCATCACTTGAATCCCGATTAGGAGTCAAGAGGTGTTGATTACTTAATTTTGAATTTTAATTGGTGTGCGAGTCATACAAAGAACAGCACCGAAACAGGCCCTTCGGCCCTCCAAGCCTGCACCGATCACGTGTCCTATCTAGACCAATCTCAGACCATCTCAGCCAGAGTAAGATTTAAACTTGGGAATTTGTAAAAGAGTGGGAATTTGGTGCAAGAGTGGGAAGAGATGCTCTTTCTCCTTGCTTTGTAACTTTTAAATCTTCAGAACATGTTCTTGCACTGCTGCAGCTGAGGCTATAACAGAGGGAACTGATTGGTAAGTAGTGGGCAAGATCGGTAAGTTTTTACAATTTTTATCACTTGTAGTTGAAAATACATTTTGTGGTTTATAAACTAAGGGCTATATAATTGGTAGCAACAAGGTCAATGAAATAAGGGCCATAGAGAATTATATTTAATTTAATATCAAGCACCATCCAAAGGTTTAATTCAAAGGGGTAAGTCATGGCAGGAGAGCTCGAAGCTTTGGTTTTCTCCTCTTCCTCCATATGGGAAGCCAGGAACATTTCTAGTGTCTGGGACCAGCATGTGTGCAGGAAGTGTCTCCAGCTGCAGCTCCTGGAAGCCCGGGTTTCGGAGCTGGAGCGGCGACTGGGGGCACTGTGGAGTATCCACGAGGCGGAGAGTGTCGTGGATAGCACATATAGAGAGGTGGTCACAACCCAGGCTCAGACTCCACAGGCAGGAAGGGAATAGGTGATCACCAGGCAAGAGATCGAGGCAGGCAGTGCAGAAATCTCCCATGGCCATTCACCTGCAAAACAGACATACTGCTTTGGATACTGTTGAGGGAAATGACCTAAGGGGAAAGCAGCAACAGCCAAATTCGTTGCATCATGGTTGGTTCTGCTGCAGAGGGGAGGGGCAGTGTGGGAATGCAATAGTTACAGGGGACTCACTTGTAATAAGGAGACTATATAGGCGTTTCTGTGGCCGCAAACAAGACTCCAGGGTGGTATGTTGCCTCCCTGGTGGTAGGGCCAAGGATGTCTTGGAGCAGTTGCAGGACATTCTGGAGGGGGAGGGTGAATAGCCAGTGATCGCGGTGCACATCGGTATCAATGACATTGGTAAAAAAAGGGACGAGGTCCTAAAAGCAGAATATGGGGAGTTAGGAAGAAAGTTGAGAAGTCGGAACTCAAAGGTAGTGATCTCAGGATTACTAAATGTCACGTGCTAGTCAAAGTAGAAATAGCAGGATATCTCGGGTGAATACGTGGACAAAGAAATCATCGAATTTACAGTGCAGAAGGAGGCCAATCGGCCGGGGTTTTCCGCCGCCGCTATTCTCCGTTATGCCGGCGCCCGGGGGTTTCCCGGCGGCTTGGGGCTGCCCCACAATCGGAAACCCCATTGACCGGCCGGCGTAACGGAGAATCCCGCTGGCCGGTCGGAGCAGAAATGTGGCGCAGCGGGGCAGAGAATTCCACCCATCACGTCTGCACCGGCTCTTGGAAAGAGCACCCCACCCAAGGTCAACACCTCCACCCTATCCCCATAACCCAGTAACCCCACCCAACACTAAGGGCAATTTAGGACACTAAGGGCAATTTATCATGGCCAATCCACCTAACCTGTACATTTTTGGATTGTGGGGGGGAAACCGGAGTACCCGGAGTAAACCTACGCACACACGGGGAGAATGTGCAGACTCCGCACAGACATTGACCCAAGCCAGGAATGGAATCTGGGACCCTGAAGCGGTGAAGCAACTGTGCTAACCACCGTGCTACCATGCCGCCCCATGGTATGAGGGAGTTTCAGATTCCTGGGGCATTGGGACCAGTTTTAGGGGAGGTGGGACCAATACAAACTGGATGGGTTACACCTTTGTAGGGCTGCAACTGATGTCCTAGGGGGAGTATTTACTAGTGGTTGGGGAGGGTTTAAACGAATATGGCAGGGGGATGGGAACCTATGCAAAGAGTCAGAGGAGGGGGAAACAAGGACAAAAATGAAAGACTGAAAGGGAAAAAGAAAAGTGATAGGCAGAGAAACTAAGGGCCGGATTCAAACAGGGCCGTGAAAAATATTGGGAGCAAGACAAGTAATGTTAAAAAGGCAAGCGTAAAGGCTTTGTGTCGTAACGTGCGGAGAATTCACAATAAAGTGGATGAACTGATCACGCAAATAGATGTAAACAGGTATGATATAATCGGGATTATGGAGACATGGCTGCAGGGTGACCAGGAATGGGAACTGAATGTCCAGAGGTATTCAGTATTCAGGAAGGACAGACAAAAAGGACAAGGTGGTGGAGCGGCAGTGCTGGTTAAAGAGGAAATTAGCGCAATAGTGAGGAAGGTATTAGCTCCGACAATGTGGAATCTGTATGGGTAGAGTAGAGAAACACCAAGTGGCAAAAAACATTAGTGGGCATCGAATATGGACTCCCAAACTGCAGTGGTGATGCTGGGAATGGCATTAAACAGGAAATTAGAGACACATGCAATAAAGGAACATCTGTAATTATGGGTGATTTTAATCTGCATAAAGATTGGGCAAAATCAAATTAGCCACAATACCGTAGAGGAATTCCTGGAGTGAATACGGGATGGTTTTCTGGACCAATCCAGTGAGCAATCCAAAGAACAGGCCTTCCTAGATTGGAATTGTGTAATGAGAACGGAATCATTGGCAATCTAGTTGTGCTAGACCCCTTGGGGATGAGCGACCATAATAAGGTAGAATTTTTCATCAGGATGGAGAGTGAAGTAGTTGATTCTGAGACTAGGTTCCTGAATCTTAGTAAAGGAAACTACGATGCTATGTAGCGCGAGTTGGCTTTGATCAATTGGGGAATTTGCTTAAAGGGATGACAGTGGATAGGTAATGGCAAACATTATGGAGCACATGGGGGAACTTCAACAATTGTTTATTTTTGTCTGGCACAAATCCAAAATGGGAAAGGTGGCCAATACATAGCTTACAAGGGAAATTGGAGATAGTATCCGAAACAAGGAATTTGGCCAAGAAAAACAAGTTTGAGTATTGGGAACAGTTTAGAATTCAGCAAGGGCCAAGAGACTGATTAAGAAAGGGAAAATGGAGTACGAAAGTAAGCTTGCAGAGAACATAAAAACGGACTAAAAGTTTATATCGGTACGTGAAGAGAAAAAGATTGGTGAAAACAAACGTAGGTCCATTGCAGTCAGAAACAGGGGAATGTATAATAGGGGACAAAGAAGTGACTGAGCAACTAAACACATACTTGGGTTCTGTCATCACAAATGAAGATACAAATCAGATAACAGAGATGTTGGGGAACTCGGGTTTAGCAAGAGGGAAGAACTGAAGATCAACATTACCAGAGAAATAGTGTTGAGGAAATTGACGGGATTGAAGGCTGATAAATTCCAAGGACTTGATAACCTACTTAAGGAAGTGGCGAGAGAAATAGTGGATGCATTGGCATAGTCTTCCAGGATTCTATAGACTCTGGCACAGTTCCTGCAGACTGAAGGATAGCTAATAACTCCACAATTTAAAAAGGGAGGTAGAGAGATAACAGGGAATTATAGACCAGTAAGCATGACATCGGTGTAGTGGGGAAAATTCTAGAATCCATTATCAAAGATTTTATAGCAGAGCACTTAGAAAATAATGGTAGGATCAGAGTCAACATGGATTTATGAAGGGGAGGTCATGCTTGACAAAATTACTGGAATTCTTTGAGGTTGTAACTAGTTGAGTTCACGAGGAGGACCAATGGATGTGGCGTATTTGGACTTTCAGGAGGCTTTTGACAAAGTCCCACACAAGAACTTAGCTTGTAAAATTAAAGCGCATGGGATTAGGGGCACTGTATTGAGATGGATAGAAAACTGGTTGGCAGACAGGAAACGAAGGGTAGGAATTAACGAATCTTATTCACATTGGCAGGCAGTGGCCAGGGTACCGCAGGGATCGATGCTAGGACCCCAGCAATTCACAATGTAGATTAGTGATTTAGATGAGGGAACAAACTGTAATATCTCCAAATTTGCAGATGACACCAAGTTTGGTAAATTAGACAAATTGAATGGAGAAATGAATGGCAGATGAAGCATAATTTGGAGAAATGTGAGGTTATCTACTTTGGTAGCAAAAACGAGACGGCAGACTATTATCTGAATGGCCATAAATTAGAACAGGAGAACGTGCAACGAGACCGAGGTGTCCTCGTACACCAGTCACTGAAGGTAAGCATGCAGGTACAGCAGGGGGTAAAGAAGGCAAATGGTATGTTGGTTTTCATAGCGAGAAGATTCAAGTACAAGTGCAGGGATGACTTGCTGTAATTATACAGGGTCTTGGCCTCCTTACCTGAGGAAAGATGTTCTTGCTCTAGAGGGAGTGCAGCAAAGTTTTACCAGACTGATTCCTGGGATGGCGGGACTGACGTACGAGGAGAGATTGAATCGGTTTGGATTATATTTTGCTGGAGTTCAGAAGAATGAGGGGAAATCTCATAGAAACCTATAAAATTCTAACAGGTCTAGACAGGGTAAATGCAGGGATGATGTTCCCGGTGGTGGGTCTGTCCAGAACCAGGGATCACAGTCTGAGGATACAGAGATGAGGAGAAATTTCTTCACCAGAGTGGTCGGCCTGTGGAATTTGTTTCCACAGGAAGTAGTTGAGGCCAAAACATATATGATTTCAAGAAGCAGTTAGATATCACACTTGGGGCGAAAGGGATCAAAGGCTATGGGAAGAAAGCAGGATTTGGCTATTGAGTTGGATGATCAGCCATGATCATAATGAATAGCGGAGCAGGGTCAAATGGCCTCCTCCTGCTCCTATTTTCTCTGGTTCTATGTCTTCTAGTCAGCAATTCAGTGGCAAACGAAAATGGTTGTTTTGCTTGTTTATCTTTGTAACCGATCTTTATTTCCTTTTTCCCATTTCTTTTATTTTGTGTCTGTGGATCCATAATTGGAGTGTGCCTTCAGGCAGAAAAGTACTGACCAGGACAGTGTGTTCCTAGGTTATGTATTTTGGAGAGGAGAAACCAGACTCATGGGCACCCAGTGAATCTGAGGAATCTTCTTTTGAGGAAGTTGGTTCGATTGGCTAACTGGCAACCAATGGGTTGGCCAGGGTCCGTGTTCTACCTGACAAAAGTCCGCGATTGGTTCCTGCTAGGTGCTTTTTTCAGGGAGAACTTGCCAGAAGCTTCTAGACCCTCGAAGGAAGAGGAGCTGGGTTTCCTCCCTCTCTTTGTTGTCGGTTGCCTGCTGTCTCAGAGTGTACAATGAAGATCAATACAAGATGAAGGAAAAGGAAGTGCCCAACTGAAGGCCAAACCCTGAGAAAGACACCCATCTGAATTAAAGATCCTTTTCCATTTATTTTAATATAGATTTTTTTCCTCTCAACCCTTTTTCTCTGTGTGTTTGTGTATATAGAGTTTGGGGGGGGGGGGGGGGGAGGGGGGGGGAGGGGGGGGGAGTTAGATAGTGGATAGCCAGTTGTATTTTTTTGCCAATTTTTAGTAACAGTATTATTACTGTTAATAATAATTAACAGTATTATTACTGTTAATAATAAAAGGTTAATTACTGTTAATAATAAAAGGTTAATTACTGTTAATAATAAAAGGTTAATTACTGTTAATAATAAAAGGTTACTTTTATTTAAAGGTTACAAACCTGGTGGCTGTGTCAGTGTTATTCAACCAAAGCACTGGGCATCAATTTAAAATCTAATTTCATCGGTGTTGCAACTCCGGGTCAAGTGGGGCTGGTATGATCACACACTCGCCCAGAGTGACATAACAATCCTAAACCCTTTGATTTGATTTATTATTGTCACATGTATTAGTATACAGTGAAAAGTATTGTTTCTTGCATGCTATACAGATAACGCATACCGTACATAGAGAAGGAAGGAGACTGCAGAATGTACTATTACAGTCATAGCTAGAGTGTAGAGATAAGATCAACGAGGTAAGTCCATTCAAAAGTCTGATGGCAGCAGGGAAGAAGCTGTTCTTGAGTCAGTTGGTACGTGACCCAAAACGTTTGTATCTTTTTCCTGATGGAAGAGAATATGGACAGCACGGTAGCATAGTGATTAGCACAATTGCTTCACAGCTCCAATTTTGGACACTAAGGGCAATTTATCATGGCCAATCCACCTAACCTGCACATCTTTGGACTGTGGGAGGAAACCAGAGCACCCGGAGGAAACCCACACACACACGGGGAGGATGTGCAGACTCCGCACAGACAGTGACCCAAGCCGGAATCGAACCTGGGACCCTGGAGCTGTGAAGCAATTGTGCTATCCACAATGCTACCATGCTGCCCAAATGTAGGATGTAGGATGGATTGAGAGCTCCATGTTTCTTTTTTCCTTCTTGTTGTTTAATTGGGAAGAGAGAATCGTAATTAAGGGTATTGTATTTATTGTATTGAGTAGTATTGTTTAAAGGGTAATTTTCGGGTTTGATGCTAAAGAGTTTAATATTGCGTTAATAATAAAGTTTGGTTTAAAATACTAAATCCCTATTTTTTTGTGCAATCACTCCTGGAGCGAAGTATTCTTTCTGCACAGTCTTATAAAATAAAATAAAATGTTGGGGTTTCCGTCCAGTATCTAGCCACTGTTGGGGTCTAGTCTGGAATCTTAATACTGCCAATGGTGCAGCATTGATGATGGGGGGGGGTGAAAAGCGTCAGACTTGAAGGAGTATTGGTGCCTCAGAGTTGTAAGGCTGGAGGAGTACAGAGACAGGGAGAGGGTGAGGTCATGGAAGAATTTCAAAGCAAAGATTAGAAATTTATGTTTGGTATTAGAAAGGTATGTTTTTTCTGTAACAGATTAACATCACTGAATGGCATTTCTTTATTCATTAACAGGATGTAGGCATTGCTGGCTAGGCCAGGATTTATTGCCCAGCTTTAATTGCCCTGGAGAAGGTGGTGGTGTTAAAAAAATATCATATTTTTCAATATTTTCAAGAATATCATTGTGGTATCCTGTGAAGCAGGGTTGTGGGTGGGTGTGCGTGTCACTAATTTAATTAGACTGAAGACAGTTAAGACTGCAAGGTTACAAACATCAAAAGGGATTAGGTGTGAAAGCAAGTGTTTTGAAGTGGAGATGAACAGGGCCAAAGATGGGACCAGTGAGCACCATGAATGGAAATGTGCATTAGGAAGATAAGGGGAGTGACTGGAGCTTTAGAGGTTTAACTGTTGTATTTAAAAAGCAAAATGTGCATGGATAAAACAAAGTATTAAGTTTAGATTTTACCTAGAAGCAGCAGCCATACAAATAACAAAATATCGATTTTTTTTTTCTGGGAATGGGAACTTCCAAAAGGGTGCAAAAACAATAGATTTTAAATATGAAAGCAGGGGAAACATAATTAAAGGGAGACTGAATGCTGCATAGGTGTGATGTTATCATGAGATCCTGAGAACGAAATGTCCCAAAACAGACCTGTGATAAAAGTAGACTGCAGCCATCTTTAGAGGCCCGAAGCAATTTTATTGAAATTTAGAGAGAAATTCTGTGAGGATTGTTGCCGAAAAGGGATGTTTAGCTTTGAGCTTAACCAAGCAGAAATCTTTGGGAAGTGTTTGTAGACCTATCGTTAGTGTGTAAATGTAACCTCGTGTTTAAATTGTCTTTTTGAAATAAACGTTTAAACTTAATATTTAAAATCGACAAGACTGGTTTGAAATTTGTACTCCCGACTTCAGTGCTCATTATAATATACACATTGTGCTAGTTTGTTCAGGTTCCCCTTTGGGATTTAGCAGCCCAGCAAGTATACCCTGCCATATCATAACACTGCGCCTTCTTGAACCGCTGCAGGTCATGTGGTGTAGGGACTCCCACAGTGGGAGTTCCAGGATTTTAACCAGTGACAGTGAAGGAACAACGATATATTTTCAAGTCAGGATGAACAGTCCTCTCAGAATTTCTCTATAAATTCTAGTAAAATTACCACAAACATCCACTGTTGCTCCAGGCCCCTAATGGTGGCTGTAGGCTGAAATCGTCACAGGTCTGTTTTGGGACACATGCTCCTCAGGATCTCATGGAGTGGTTTGGAGAGGAATTTGCAGGTGGCTGTGGTCTGATGCCGTTTCATTCTAGATGTTAGCGGTCTTGAATTTGAAAGATGCTGTCTAAGAGCCTTGGTGAATTCCTGCATTGCATCTTGCAGATCGGTGGTGGAGGAAGTGAATGTTTATGGGTGGTGTGGGAACCAAGTTCCTGTGCTGTATTTTTCTTTGCTCTTTTAGAAGATTGTAGTTTAGTCAGGGCAGCATGGTCAGTATGGGCTTGGAGGGCCGAAGGGCCTGTTCCTGTGCTGTACTTTTCTTTGTTCTAAGTAGGCCACAGTGTCCTGGATGGTGTCAAAATTCTTGTGTTGTTGGAGCTACATTCATCCAGGCGAATGGAGAATATTCTATCACACACCTGATTTGTGCCTTGTAGGTGGCAGATAGGCTTTGGGGAGTGAGTAGACGAGTTACTCACCGCAGAATCTCTAGCCTCTGACCTGCTCTGGTAGCCACAGTATTTATATGGTTAGATTCCCACTCGTCAGGGCGGCACGGTGGCAAAGTGGTTAGCATTGCTGCCTCACAGCGCTGAGGACCCAGGTTCAATCCCAGCCCCGGGTCACTGTCCATGTGGAGTTTGCACATTCTCCCAGTGTCTGCGTGGACCTCACCCCCACAACCCAAAAGATGTGCAGGGTAGGTCGATTGGCCACACCAAATTGCCCCTTAATTAAAACAATTTTTCTTTTTAAGTTTCTCACTCATTGGTGATGGTCATGGCTTGATACTAGGAGGTTACGTGGTGGCACAGTGGTTAGCACTGTTGCCTCACAGCGCCAATCACCCTGGTTCAATTACAGCCTTGGGTGATTGTGTGGAGTTTGCATTCTCCCAGTATCTGCATGTGTTTCCTCCAGCTCCTCTGGTTTCCTTCCACAGTCCAAAGATCTGCAAATTAGGTGAATTGGCCATGGTCAAATTTCCCCTCAAGTGTCCAAAGATGTGCAGGTTGGGGGGGGGGGGGGGAATGAATGGCCTCCTTCTGCATTGCAATGATTCTATGATTTTCTATGATTGTCTATGACTTGTGTGACCCAAGCCTGGATCTTGCTGTATTTGGACATGCACTGCTTCAGATTCATTCAACATTCACTGTTGCAGCAAATGGGGCTGAACACGAACATCCCCATTTCTGACCTTGATGGAAGGGAGATCATTGATGAAGCAGCTAAAGATGGTTGGGCCGAAGACACTACCCAGAGGAACTCCTGCAGTGATGTGCTGGAGCTGTGACTGACCGCCGCAAGCACAACCATCTTCTTTTGTGCTAGGTACGACTCCAACCAGTGGAGATTTTTCCCCGATTACCAGACTCAACTTTGCTAGGGATGCTTGATGCCACATTCAGTCAAATGCTGCCTTGATGTCAAGGACAGTCACTCTCACCTCACCTCTGGAGTTCAGCTCTTTTATCCATGTTTGAACCAAGGCTGCAACGTGGTCAGGAGCTGAGACACCCTGGTGGAACCCAAAATGAGCAACAGCGAGCATGTTATTGTTAAGCAATGTTACTTGATAGCACTGTTACTGACCTCTTCCATTGCTTTACTGATGATCTAAAGTAGACTGATGGGAATGGTAAATGGCTGGGTTGGATTTGTCCTGCTTTTTGTGCACAGGACAAAACTGGGTACATTGCCGGGTAGTTGTCAGTATTGCAGCTGTACTGGAACAGCTGGCTAGCGGCATGGCACGATCTGGAGCACAACTCTTCAATACTATTGCCAGAAAGTTGTCAGGGTCAATAGTTTTTGCAGTATTCAGTGACTTCAGCTATTTCCTAGTATCACATCAAGCGAATCTAATTGGCTGACGACTGGAATCTGTGACGCTGCTTATGTTGTTTGGCATGCAAATAGTCCTGTGTTTTAACTTCACCAGATTGCCACCTCATTTTTAGGTATGCCTGGTGCTGCTCCTGGAATGCCCTCCTGCATTCTTTACTGAATCAGAGTTGGTTCTCTGGCTTGTTGGTAATGTTAGAGTGGGGGATATGCCTAGCCATGAGGTTACAGATTGTGGTCAAGTACAATTCTGCTGCTGCTGATGGCCCACTGCACCCCATGGATGTCCAGTCTAGAGTTGCTAGATCTGTTCGAAATCTATCCCATTTAGCACAATGGTAGTGCCACACAATATGATGGAGGATATCCTCAATCTGAAGATGGTGGTCACTTCTACTCACGTTACCGTGGACAGCATCAGGAAAACAAAGATTGATTTAAGGGATTTATATCAATAAACATTAGTTTGGTTTTAAATGGGTATAATTTAAAATCTTTGTGGAAGGATGGATAAAATCTACAGTTAGAGATCCCAGCACGTGTGGGGGTTTGTTCAATTCAAATTGTGCTTCTCTTGTGCTTAGTGGGGGTTACAGCGTGAAAAGTAAATAAATTTGCACAAGCATGTGACCATTGCTTAGCGACTGGGGAGCTTTTTATGGTAGAAAAGCTTTTGATTTCGTTTTTAAACTGAATTTGTTTGCAGTCGAAGGACACCAGGGAGTGAACATCGTTCAATTCTGCCAGGAGAAGCTGGACAAGGGAGCTGCAAAGAGGCAGACTTCCCTAAGAACCAGATACCAGTCCAGCTAACTCGGGAATTGGGACAGAAAGAATATCTTAAGACTGAAGTTAAGGGAACAGAGACCAACATATTATTCACAGGAGATTTCAAAGGGAGAAGCAGACAAAGCGTTGTGAGTGAAAGAGACAGCAGCAGTAACCAGAATTAAAAGTGGGAAAGCAGACTTCAGATGGAAATCAAAAGTTTGATGCCATGCTAATAGAGTCTGGGAACCTATTAGCAGGGGGGGGGGGGGGGGGAATTTTGAGGATAAATCCAGACATTCACTTGGGGTTCAGAGTGGAGAGTATATTTCAATACAACCAACTTGTTTGTTAAAAGGGACGTTATGTTGCTGATGCTGTTGCAGCAGTCCTGTGACACTGTTCCTCCACACTTTCTAAAGAAAAGTAAAGTTTTGAGCCAGGGGTCCATTCTGGGGTGTTACTGTCCAGTTATAGCATCAACGGGGATCATAACAACAGATGCATCTGCAGCAGGCAGGTTGGCAAGAATGAGATTAAGGATGTTTTCCCATCTTATTGGTTCCCTCACCACCTGTCACTAAGTCATGTCAGTCCAGTAGCTATGCCCTTTAGGGTTCAGCCAGCTGGTCAGCACTGGTGCTACTGAGCCACTCTTGGTGATGAACATCAAAGTCCGCCACACAGAGTGCATTCTGCACCCTTCCCACCAGAGCATCACCCTGTGTCGCTGGATTACTAATCCAGTGACAATAGCCTTACACCCCTTGGCATGCTCGGCCATTTCAGAGGGCAGTTAAGGACCAACCACATTGCTGTGGGTCTCAAGTCACATATAAGACCAGGTAAGGATGACAGATTCCCTCCCCAACAAAACATGAGTGAACCAGATGGGTTTTTAAGAAGAATCCAGTAGTTTCAGGAGACGAGCATTTCATTCCAGATTTCCTTAATTGATTAAATTTCAATTCCAGGGTGGCACAGCGGAGCAGTGGTTAGCACTGCTGCCTCACGGCGCCACGGTTGCAGGTTCACTGTCCGTGTGGAGCTTGCACATTCTCCCCGTGTCTCACCCACACAACCCAAAAGGTGTGCAGGGTAGGTGGATTGGCCATGCTAAATTCCCCCTTAATTAGAAAAATAATAATTGGATACTCTAAATTTATATTTAAAAAAATTAAAATTCCACCAGCTGCTGTGGTGGGGTTTGTACTCATGCCCCTGGCGCATTCGTCTGGACCTTTGATTGACTACGCCAGTGAGACAGAATTCCGACAGTGCAAGGGCAGCCATTCCAATGAGTCTGCATCGACCCTCTGAAAGGGGACCCTACCTAGGCTCACTCCCCTGCTCTAAACCCGTAACTTCACCTAACCTGCACAACTTTGGACAGTAAGGGGCAATTGTAGCATGGCAAATATACCAAACATGCACATCATTGGATTGTGGGAGGAGGTGACATAGGCAGTGGTTGTTGTATAATTGGACTTTCAGAAAGCATTTGATGCGGTGCCACATGGCAAGTCAGTTAGCAAATTAAAAATGTTTGGGATTGATGGGTACTTGGCAGCATAGATTAGAAGTTGGCTAAGAACAGGAAACAGAGGGTAGGAGGTGGACATTTCTCAGACTGGAGACGAGTTGAAAGTGGTATTCCCAATGCTGTGCTGGGACCCTTGTTTTTTCTGATTTATATAAATGATTTAAAAGTGGGTGTTCAGGGCAAAATCTCTAAATTTGCAGATGATACGAAGCAAGGGAAAACAATGAATTGTGAGGATGACACTGAGTGACTTCAGAGGGACGTTGACAAGTTGGCTAAATGGGCAGACAACTGGCAGATGAACTTCAATGCCGCTGTAGCCACCTGGGTTGGCCACTTCCCGACTTAAAATGGAGAACCGCAAAGACTGAAGGGAAATTCAGCCAACACAGGCAAAATTGAGCAAGTGTAGAAATCATGTGTATTGAAAATTGCAAAAACCAGACAGCACTCAAACCAGTGAATAAAGCCAAGCCAGACTCCTCGGCGCCAGCAGGAGCCAAGACAAAGGAAGGCCAACGGACATTTAGGGACCGCCCAGCGATCAGGGAACAACTCCAGTATTGGAGAAATCGATCCAAGTGATCGGGACGCAGTCCAATCATTTGGAACCAGGTACGGGGTCTGCCCCGAAGGGCGGGAAGCCCCTGGGGACTATAAAGTAAAGCCCCCAAGTTCAAATCGTCCTTCTTTGGCAGGGTCACTCAGCAACTTGAATCAACCCGTGAGAGTGACCTGTCCAAGCTGCCGCATCAACCAAGTCTCCAGTCAATGCTCGCTACGAGATAGGCGCTCCTAGCTACAAGTCCATACCAGCTTTTGAATCCTGCAGACTCAGGACCTGAATGAAAGGCCATTTGTTCCCCTGACCTGGTGGGCCAATTCCGAAGCTAAGTATAGGCCTGTTAGTTGTAGAAGTAGCCTAGAAAGTAGAGTTTATGCATGAGTAGTGATTTACTGTGTATAATAAATGTGTTTTGATTTGAATCTTACGAATTGGTAGTGTTGAGTTATTGATCATTACTTGAACTTGAACCTCGTGGCGGTATCAGAAAGATACCTGGCGACTCTAGAGCAAAGGCTAAACAAACAGAGCAAATTACGAATTAAGAGCCAACCAAAAGTTAGCAACACCACGAAATGGGAGGTAGAAAAAACACGGGGAGACAATATAGGCGCAGTTGTACAACCTTGAGGGAAGTACAAGAGCAGAGGGAACTCGGGGTTCAAGTGCATAATTCTCTGAAGGCGGCCAGGCAAGTTGAAACAGTTGTTAAGAAGGCAGATAGATCCTTGGGTTTCTAAATAGAGGCAGAGAGCATAAAAGCAAGGAAGTGATGCTACACTTCTATAAATCATTGGTCAGACCACATTTGGAGTAGTGTGTTCAGTTCTGGGCACCTTACTTAAGAAATTTCCGGGAATGACACCAGAAATGAGGAATTTTCGGTACAAGGAAAGATTGGAAAAATTAGGTTTGTTCTCCTTGGAGCAGAGAAGATTAAGAGGTGACCTTATTGAGGTGTTCAAAATTCTGAACGATTTTGACAGGGTAAAGAAGGATATTCTGTTTCCACTAGTTGGTATATCAGTGACTAGAGGTCACAATTTCGAGATGGTCAACAAGGGAGCTAGGAGTGAGATGAGAAGAAACTTCTTTACTCAGAGTTGTTAGGGTTTGGAAGGCGCTACCTGGGAGAGTGGTGGAGGTGGATTCCATAGGAGGTTTCAAAAGAGAGCTGGGTATATATCTGAAAGTGATTAATTTCGAGGGCTACGGGGATAGGGCAGAGGAATGGGACTAGCTAGGAAAGCTCATTAGGGAGCGGGTGCTGACACAATGAGCCGAATGGCCTCCTTCTGAGCTGTAAATAATAAATATAACAAATAAGCCAGAGCACCCGGAGGAAACCCATGCAGACAGGGGCAGAATGTGCAAACTCCACACGGGTGGTTGGCAAAACAACATTTAGCATCTTTAGACATGTAACTAAGGAATTCAGGAAATGTGAAAATTAAATTTTTTTAAATCACCTCTGTGTTCACAGTTATCTACTTGCTTTGATTCACAGTCTACCCCAATCATTTCTTCCACATCAACCACTGTGTCTATAGCGACAAAGCTGTTTGAATGCCCAATACTTGGGAGTGCGCTCAGGTACACATCTTCGAACAGACCTGGTCACAAGAAATGCACACAGTGATGAGTACAGATCTCTCGGTCCATCCTCACTCAGCTCTCTAATATTGGTGACACAGCGTCCACTGTAAACCAGCCGGCACTATATGAAGCTTCAAACTGAAATTTTTCTGGTAAACGGTTCAATTCTGTAGGAAATCTCTTGGTCAAAAGGTTCTGCCTGTAAAATACATTCTTAAATAGGAGCGTTTCTTAGCGGAATGAAAACTAACAGTTTTGTCTGTATTCAAACGAGGGTCACTCCCTTCACCACTTCTCCTGGTTTGGCACAAGAACATACTTCATCACTGGGACTCATCATATTGTGGCTCACCAAGCACTGCTCGGAAACAGGGACGGTTACATTCTGGATCTCAGCCTTACAAACAACCTCAATTGGTCAGCAGTCACATAGTTAAGACATAAAAAATCTTTAAATTATATATATTTCTTTTAAAAGCACAATTTTGGATTTAAGCATATGTTGAATTGCCATAAATCCAGCTTCAAAACTTGAACTTGTAATTCATACAAAGTTATCATTTCAGCACATAGAGCATGGAAGCAGGCCATTTACAAAGTGACATATTCTTTGTCATAACAAAACCCTTAGTTTAAAATATATATTGTGGGGCTTCTTTCATGGAGTTACCATTTCTCCTGGAGCAATACATCAATAAACACTGCCCTACTTACTCCTGCAGGATCTTGCTGTCTGTGGTCTGTGGGTAACCAAAGTCCATTAACTCATCAAGCAGCTCATAGATTATAACAAAGTTATCTCGTATACTTTCTTCTTCCAGCTCCTTAAAATACTCAGAAAAGACCTGGAAAGTAAATGGGATAGAAATATTAATGGCAATGACCCTCGCAGTATAAGCTTTACTGTAATGAAGCTGGACTAACATGTTTCACTGCAGATGGGAGGGTGTAAGCTTACAATTACAACCCCACATAACAATTTCCAACCTCTACCAAGCAGAAACAGGCGATGATTGTTGGAAAAGCAATAACGGAAAAGTCAATTAAAGCCACACTAGTACACCTCTCTTGGTTACACCATGATATTTGGGCACATCATCTGCACTTAAGACTAGGTAAAGTTAGCTGGTGTAAGGAGATCTAAGAGACAGGCGTTTGAGTCAGTGCCCCAGGGGGTAAATCTGACACAGGTGGATGGTCACTGGCTTGTGCTTGAGTGAGCCAATCTCAGAAGTAGCACTGGTGGGAGCATGGCAACTGACCTCAGTATCCAGAGGCCATGGGAAAAGGGGGTGCAGTAACTAATATTGTCTCTGGCCCCAATCAGGAGCCTTGCAGCAAAATCTAGTTGCAGGATCATGCTCAGTTGTAACGAACACTCCACCACTGAGAAGTCAGTATGATGTCTTACAACACCAGGTTAAAGTCCAACAGGTTTGTTTCGATGTCACTAGCTTTCGGAGCACTGCTCCTTCCTCAGGTGAATGAAGAGGTATGTTCCAGAAACACATATATAGACAAATTCAAAGATGCCAAACAATGCTTGGAATGCGACCATTAGCAGGTGATTAAATCTTTACAGATCCAGAGATGGGGTAACCCCAGGTTAAAGAGGTGTGAATTGTACCAAGCCAGGACAGTTGGTAGGATTTTGCAGGCCAGATGGTGGGGGATGAATGTAATGCGACATGAATCCCAGGTCCCGGTTGAGGCCGCACTCATGTGTGCGGAACTTGGCTATAAGCTTCTGCTTGGTGATTCTGCGTTGTTGCGCGTCCTGAAGGCCGCCTTGGAGAACGCTTACCCGGAGATCAGAGGCTGAATGCCCTTGACTGCTGAAGTGTTCCCCGACTGGAAGGGAACATTCCTGCCTGGTGATTGTCGCGCGATGTCCGTTCATTCGTTGTCGCAGCGTCTGCATGGTCTCGCCAATGTACCACGCTTCGGGACATCCTTTCCTGCAGCGTATGAGGTAGACAACGTTGGCCGAGTCGCACGAGTATGTACCGCGTATCTTGTGGGTGGGGTTCTCACGTGTAATAGTGGTATCCATGTCGATGATCTGGCACGTCTTGCAGAGATTGCCATGGCAGGGTTGTGGGGTGTCGTGGTCACTGTTCTGAAGACTGGGTAGTTTGCTGCAAACAATGGTTTGTTTGAGGTTGCGCGGTTGTTTGAAGGCAAGTAGTGCGGGTGTGGGGATGACCTTGGCAAGATGTTCATCGTCATCAATAACGTGTTGAAGGCTGTGAAGAAGATGACGTAGTTTCTCCGCTCCGGGGAAGTACTGGACGACGAAGGGTATTCTGTCGGTTGTGTCCCATGTTTGTCTTCTGAGGAGGTTGGTGCGGTTTATCGCCGTGACGTGTTGGAACTGTCGATCGATGAGTCGAGTGCCATCTTTCAACGAGGGCATCTTTCAACGTCTGTAGATGTCTGTTACGCTCCTCCTCGTCTGAGCAGATCCTGTGTATACGGAGCGCTTGTCCATAGGGGATGGCTTCTTTAATGTGTTTAGGATGGAAGCTGGAGAAGTGGAGCATCATGAGATTATCCGTGGGTTTGCGGTAAAGCGAAGTGCTGAGGTGACCGTCCTTGATGGAGACGAGTGAGTCCAAGAATGCAACTGATTTTGGAGAGTAGTCCATGGTGAGTCTGACTCACTGAGAAGTCAGACAGTTCTCTCTGCCGTTAACTCACAAACTAGTTAGAAAGCAAGGATAAGCAGGTGGAGAGTATTGATCATGTATGTTGAACAGACAAAGAGGGACTGTGCCCCTTTAAGGGATTGAACCTTTAATCACGTGTTTCTTGTTTATTAAAAAAAAAACATAAGACTGCTGGGATACTGGGTTGATCTGTAGGAAGCCGACATATGTAATGCTGCATTCTGTAAATAAAGGAACCATCAAGCAAAGAATTGTTATCTAGTTTCGCACTTCATCTGGCTTGGGGTCCATTTTTTTTTTTTAAATTTAGAATACCCAATTCATTTTTTCCAATTAAGGGTCAATTTAGCATGGCCAATCCACCTACCCTGCATATCTGTGTTGTGGGGTTGAAACCCACGCAAACAAGGGGAGAATGTGCAAACTCCACACGGACAGTGCCCCAGAGCCGGGATCGAACCTGGGACCTCAGCGCCGTGAGGCAACAGGGCTAACCCACTGTGCCACCGTGCTACCCTGAGGGTCCATTTATCAGACAGTTACAAATATGGCAGTGTCTCATTATGTTTTACAGTATGTATAAGCACTTAAGATTAAGCTGTCAGAGTACTCAAAAATAATTGGAGGATCACCCTTTGTTACTAAGCAAGCTATTATTGAAAATTACATGTTTCAGAGGCACACATCCATACTCATGTGGGTGAAAGACGGCAAGTGTGGTAGTCTTCCAGTTTATTTTGTTGAAAAAGGAATTCCACCCTTTTGGAAACTACCAATTAAAAAAATCCACTATAATCCTCCTGGCAAATATCTAAAATGTTTAAAATTGGACTAAGTCTTTAAAAAGACAGAAGCGATGTCTGCCTGTGACCCTGAACAAAAGGAACTTTCTGACAGTATCAAGAGAAGCTGACACCTCATTATCTCTTAAGAGACGCTAACGACCCCTGTGACTGCAGGGTTTGGTCAAAGAGAATTATACAAAGACCATCTACATTTCATCAGCCAGGCCTGGCCACCAGAGTCAACTGGTCTGCTAGGCCAAAGGACCTTGCAACCTCCTTTGAAATTCTTAATGGTTAGAACATTAAGAATGTCAGGAACCCACACAAATGAATGTACATCTTTTGTCAAAGCCAAGTGGAGGTGGGAGTCATGGGACATGCTAAGAGAACCAGTTATATGTCTTGCTGTACTGCAAATCAGTCTGCCATCTTCCATCTACCAAGCAGGAGCTTAGAAAAGGAATGCTATCCATTTTGAATGCCTGATCCCCATCCACACCTTTTTAAATTGGAACTTCTATATCATTGCCTATACGGCGAATTAATCTGCATGTGCCTATCTTATCGTGGACAACTCGACTGGAAAAAAGAATAATCAAGTTTTTAGCCTGCCTACTTCTGAAGGATTACACCATTGGACTTTGATTCTGCACTCAGGTGAAACAATAAATGTTTGTTCTGCAGTCCTTCCCTGTAACCCTTTCTTTCTCTATCCCTAGTGTATTGTATCAATGCACAGGGAGCCACAGAGCTACATCCCCTCCCATGTTTAAGTGTGTGTGAATAAACTAACTTCCCTGAATTCATCCCATCTCACTGTTGCTGTGGGGTTAGGAATTGAAATTCAACAATACCAAAACTATGGGGTTGGGAAATATGCCGGTGCTCATAAAGGGGGAAAACAAAATCCCTTTCTGATTAAGGGTAGTGGTGAGAGAATTAATAAGGCATGCTTAAATTAACCCCCCTCCTGTCCATATCACCATTGACATGGTGAAAAGGTTAAAAATGGAACGGGGCAAGTTGTTGATTCCCCAGAGCAGCAAGAGTATTGGAATGGGAAGAAGAATGAAGTGGGGCTGGAATGAAGAATTGTTCCATTTGAATCCGGAGAGGCGAAGGAAGAACTAAAACCATCATCTCACCTGAACCACCTTATACAGGAAAGCAAACACCAGAGACACACACGCATTTTTCTTGGAGGTTGCAACGACTGCAGAGATTACGGTCAAGGCATTAAACTGACTGGCTATAGATTCTTCCTCCCCACTCCACCCCTCTAACCATGTAATTTCCTGGGAGAGACAAAAAAGTGCCAATAGATTGTCTCAGAAATTGAGTTGAAGAAAATAGGAAGAAGAGCATAAGGTTCAATTCTATAACAGAGCACAAAGAAAAGACATTGTAGATCATGGGGATTGGTCTCACTTTGTTGTAGGAGTAGAAAGCTGGAAGGTTCTGTGGTTTTGAGCAAAGCCTAGAGAGCCTTAACGATAAAAATACCTTCAATAACAACTAGGGAGAGATAAGAAAGCGTTTAGTCATAGTGCTGCACCAATAATGGTGTGGGGCAAGGTAAGTGGACCAGCTAGCAGAGGAATTGGCATTTGGAAGCACAATAACTGGAGGTGGGGGGGACCACATATGTTTGGGATGGAACACCTCTGTTTATTAAAGATTCAATGTCAGGATAATTAGCTGCCATTTAGTGACTGATGGATAATTGAGTCATCAAAGTTTGATCTTACACAATTGACAAATTAAGCAAGGTAATATGCAGAATGCAAACAAACGTGAAACATTCTGAGGCTGAGAGGCTGACTAGGGTTGAGGGCTGCTCTCAGGCTGTGAACTTGACTGGTGTTAAACAGCTGTGCAACGAGGTGACATCAGTTTTAGATTTCTCCCAAACTTTTGGAAAGAAAATCAAAGAAGTGAATAAGTGAAATACGGGTAACAAATGTTCCACTGCATTATGAGCTGTCTCTCACTGACATGATGTGGCAGGTGAGACTGGGTCTACAAGTGTAATTGATACAGACTTCCAAAGACATTTTCCAAAGTTTCACATAACGAGACGGTCAACAGAATGAGTGCTGACGGATATTGGAGATAATTTGTCTGCTTGGTTAGGGAATTAATGAGGAGGTGGTAGACAAAGTATATTAATATGCATGCACTCAAATTGGCAGGATGTGACTAGGGGTGTACTCCAGGCATCTGTACCAAGACTGCTACTTTTCATTATATCCATAAACAATTTGAGAGGAGGAATTGGGTTGCATATATAAATTCACTGGCAACACTTAGTGTAGGCCGGGAGCAGAAAGTTGCCAAGGGACATTAGTACATTAGAGGAGTGGAAAAACCGTGGCAATGAGAGAGAATGAGGCAATTCACTATGGATCTAAGAAAGAAAGTTCAGGAGCAGTCTCTAAATGATGAAAAGCTGGAAATTGTGGAGGGGCAGACAGATTTAGGAATTCAACCACAGAAATCACTAAAGGTTAGTGGACGGGTACAAAATGGCTAATGGAATGTTGTCCCTTATCTCAAGAGGGTTAGAACCCAAACAGATAAAATTATTATAGGGTAAAGAGAAAAAACCTCTTTGTCTGGTGGAACATCTCAGAACAAGGGAACATAATATTTAGATTAGAGCCAAGTCATTCATGGATGATATCAAGAAGCACACCATTTTTTAAAAATGGCTTATGTCCATCTATTTTTTCAAAGAAATTTAGAGTACCCACTTCCTTTGTTCCAATTAAGGGGCAATTTAGTGCGGCTAATTCACCTACTCTGCACATCTTTTTAGGTTGTGGGGGTGAGACCCATGCAGACATGGGGAGAATGTTCAAACTCCACATGGGAGCGAACCCGGGTCCTTGGCACCATGAGGCAGCAGTGTTAACCACTGTGCCGCCCGCATCCTTCTATGAATGGGCAGGCACGTTGTAATAATCCATTGGGTGTGACGGCTGAAGAGACCAACCCTCGATGGGCAGATTCTGCCAAAGTGCCACACCAATGATCCAAGTGGTCATCTGACTCCGACTACCTCCCCGTAGAGAAGTCTTTGGGTATGCAATTGTCTTCCACCTTGTTGGCCTGCCTGAGCCAACGAAGCCACCTCAGTCTGATGAGTGCAAACAGGAGAGTTCTACCTTGGAGAAGACTCCAGCATTTGTGATTTTGTCCAGCTAGCTGGCACCCACATTGCGTAACGGATAGCAAAGATGGAAATAGTTGAGCTGCTTTTCTTCTTCTCACAAAGGATAGTCGAAATCTGAAACTCTCCCTTTAAAAAGCCTGTAGTCAATTGAAGCTTTCAGAACGGAGATTTGTGCACAAGGATATTAAGGGTCATAGATTACGGTAAAAGTAGATGGAGAAAAGATACAGATCAGCCGTGATCTAACTAAAAGGTGAAATAGGCTCAGCAGGCTGAACAGCCTTGAGTTCCTATCCTTGCAACTGCCTTTAAATGATAAAGACAAATTAACTGGTGGAGACACAGGATAAAAGAGAGCAGGAAGAATAAAAATGAAGTATATTATCTAACTGTTGAGAGATGGCAGATCTCGGAGATGCAGAGGGATGAGTGTCCTAGCGTATGAATCACAAAAGGCTAGTGTGCAAGTACAGTAAGTAATTAGGAAAGCTAATTGAATGTCATCATTTATTGCGAGGGGTATTGAATACAAAAGTAGACAGGTTTTGCTTCAATTATACAGAGAATTGGTGAGACCACATCTAGAGTATTGCATACAGTACTGGACTCCTTATTTAAGGAAGGATATAAATGCATTAGCAGTTCAGAGGAGTTTTACGAGACTAACACCTGGGCTGGGTCGGTTGGCTTACGAGGAAACGTTAGGCTTGTATGCACTGGAGTTTAGAGGAGTAAGAGGTGACTTGATTGAAACAGAGGTCCCGAGGAGGTATGGACAGGGTGGATGTGGGGAGAATGTTTCCTCTTCTCGAGAATCTAGATCTAGGCGTCACCTTTTAAAAATAAGATGTCGCCCATTTAAGACAAAAATGAAGCAAAAATTCTTCTCTCAGAGTCGAGAGTCTTTGGAACTCTTCCTCAAAAGGGCATGGAGGCAGAATCCTTGAATACTGTTAAGGCAGAGGTAGATAGATTCTTGAACATTGTGATTTGAAACCTATAAAAGCAGAGCTCGCCAAGTGCTGGCTTGTCTGCACTGAAAGTGCTTTTGGAGTTGGGTGGCAACAGGGAGTTAAGTGGAACTGGGAGAAGAGGCTACAAGAGAGAGAGATGATTGGTAAGTAGTGGGCAAGGTCAGTATATGTTTACAACTTCTACCACTTTTATAGTTTGAAAATGTGGTTCATAATCTGTAAGGGCTACAATTGGTAGTTGCAAGGAGGACAAGGAAGGGCCCCAGAGAATTGATATAATCTGATATGAAGAATCTTCTAAAGGTTTCATTTAAAGGGTTACGTCGTGGCAGAAGATCTCAAAGCCTTGGTTTGCTCCTCTTGCTCCATGTGAGAGGCAGGGAACATTTCCAGTGCCCAAGCCCAGCATGTGTGCAGGAACTGTCTCCAGTTGCAGCTCCTGGAAGCCTGGATTTTGGAGCTGGAGAGGCGACTGGTGACACTGTGTCCAATGGGGGATTCATGGCGCTGAGGACCTGGGTTCAATCCCGGCTCCAGATCACTGTTTATGTGAAGTTTGCACATTCTCCCCGTGTCTGCATGGGTTGCAACTGCACAACCCAAAGATGTGCAGGTTAGGTGGATTGGCCACACTAAATTGCCTCTTAATTAGAAAAAAAACAAGGGGGTGAAAGGTTATCAGGATGGGGGGGGGGGTTGCAGAAATGTGGAGTTGAGGTTACAATCAGATCAGCCATGATCTTGTTGAATGGTGGAGTAGGTTTGATGGGCCGAGTGGCCTGCTCCTGCTCCTAAATCATACGCATGTGTGTGTAATTTACATGATGGCTGCTGATAAAAATTCAATAAATCTTCTTCGTGCAATGATTCAGAAAGACTTCATTTGACAGCAAGTCTTCACTGAACAAGAAACTTCAATACTCAAAGAGGTTGAGCCAGTGTAACTAAAACAACATTCTGTATGACTCAATTAAGTAAATCCATCACGGGTGAGGCACAAAATCGAGTAAATATTGTAGAGAAGGCACGACATGCAGTTTAGTTATGATTCAGGGTGCTCTGATTCATTGGGAGCTTTAGTACACTGGGAGCATTTATAAAGAATGTGCCAAAGGTTAAGATGTATCTCGGTTATACTACTCATCACTGAATGCACACAACACAAACATACCTATTGCAAAACAGAGTCTTCACGGACACACAAGAGGCCCACAGTGCCCCAAGGTTTTGGATTTGTGATTAGCTATCTTTCACTTTTGACTTGATGCTCTGCAAGATTTCTGCTATGTGAACCGGGTAGGCCTTCAGTGCTAACAGGACCAAGGTCAAACTGACATGACATTTGAGGCGGGAGGAGGGCTCCCATTCGGGAACAGAATTTTCGGGGTCTTAATGCCCGGTCCCAGGGGCAACAGAGGCTTCAAAAGCTGTAAGAAGGAACAGGGAGGAGAAATGTTCAAGTTGGGGGAAAAAAACGGCCGTGAAAAAAGGGGTTAATGAATGTCCGTCGGAGAGTGGAAAAGTCAGCGCGGGGACTGCAAGGAAAGCGGAGGCTGCGGCACCAGGGAAGGCCGCATTGCTCACGGCAGAAGAAATTACCAAGGTGATGGCCGTGGGACTTGAAAAACAGTTCACAAAGCACATGGAAGCGATGAAGGAGATGGGGGCGGTATTGAAAGTGCTGGTGGAGGAGGCGATTGCCCCGGTGAGGGCGGCGGTATCGAGCGCAGCGGCAGAGGTGCGGGAGCAAGGCGAGGCGCTGAAGGAAGCGAAATGAAAATTGCTTTTTGTCACAAGTAGGCTTCAAATTAAGTTACTGTGAAAAGCCCCTAGTCGCCACATTCCGGCGCCTGTTCGGGAAGACTGGTACAGGAATTGAACCGTGCTGCTGGCCTGCTTTAAAAGCCAGCTATTTAGCACTGTGCTAAACCAGCCCCATAATAATAATCACTTATCGTCACGAGTAGGCTTCAATGAAGTGACTGTGAAAAGCCACCAGTCTCCATATTCCGGCGCCTGTTCAAGGAGGCCGGTACGGGAATTGAACCTGCGCTGTTGGCATTCTTCTGTATTACAAGCCAGCTATTTAGCCCACTGTGCTAAACCAGCCCAGTGGAAGAGGCATTATCGCAGCACAGTTATCAACTCACCTCGATGGGGAAGGAGCTGCGGAGGGTGATAGACACCAACAAGTGTCTGCGAGCCAAAATGTAAGACCTTGAAAACAGATCCAGGCGGCAGAATCTGAGGATCGTGGGTCTGCCCGAAGGGGTGGAAGGCCCGAGGCCGACGGAGCATTTTGCCACGATGTTGGCGGAGCTATTGGGGGGAGGGGGACGATCCCTCTCGATACGAACTGGATCGGGCTCATAGGCCGTGGAGGCCTATACCAAAGGCGGGTGAGCCGCCAAGAGCAGTAACCATTTGTTTCCGTAGGTACAGTGTGAAGGAGAAGGTCCTGTGCTGGGCAAAGCAGAAGCGGGTGGTGCAGTGGGCTGGAGCTGGTATACGTATATACCAGGACTTTACAGTGGAGCTGGCGAGGAGGCGGGCGGCCTTCAGCCAGGTTAAGAAGGCACTGTACAACAGCAAGATGCAGTGCAGCATAGTGTATCCAGCTAAGTTGAAGGTGACCTACAAATCCAAGGACTTTTATTTTGGGATGGCAGAAGCGGCGGAGGGTTTGCGAAGGCAAAAGGACTGTCAGAATTGAGAATTGGGACTGAGAGTGGGTCTTGTACCGATGTAGCCTCATGTAACTTTATTTTTTCACTGCGTGTTAGCGTATGTACTAAATGAGTCGACGGCTGTATATTTGGACAAGGGAAGAGTTGGGACTTTCATTTGCAATGATGGTTCATTAGGGCTTGGGTGGGTATGCGGGGTTGTGCGCTAAAGGGGATTTCTTGGTTTTCCTGGGACCGGGCAAGGTAGAAGGAGACCCGGACGGGGGCCTCCACGCTGGCTGGGTTAAGCTGGCCAGTGAATGGGAGTGAGGTGGGGGGAGGGGCTGCGGCAATCGGAGCCTGGTAGAACACGTTTCGGTGAGTTTAGCCGGGGTGAAAAGTTGGGGGAAGGAACCGAGGCTTGAGGGAGGAGTCTACAACAGGAAGTGGATGGGGGGAATGTGTGCACGGTGGGGGGGGTCTACAATTCATGGATGTCATTCACGGTACTCTTTCAGGGATTGGATGGTGTTGAATATTATAGGGGGGGGATGGACTATATATGTCAATGGTGACCATAGGCGATTCTTGATTCCTTTTTCTTTTTTCCTTTTTTTTTCCTTGGGAGGTTTTGTTTTATTTGATGTTTGTATTGCCAGGCGGGCATGTGAACTGGGTAAAGCTATTATATAAGGAGCCGAGGGCGAGTGTCCGCACAAACAACATCAGCTCGAGATACTTTTTTCTCCACCATGGGACTAGACAGGGATGTCCTATGTCCCCCCTGCTGTTTGCACTCGCGATTGAGCCGATAGCCATCGCATTAAGAAGTTCTGAAGTATGGAAAGGAATAATGGGTCAGAGGGGTTGATTCCCAGTGGGTCAGAATGGAGGAGAGTTTGTGCAGGGGGTCGGGATTGAAAGCACTAGCAACAGCGCCGCCCCCGGGGAAATACTCAGGGAGTCCGGTAATAATAGCTTCATTGAGAATTTGGAGGCCGCTAATCACGTTCCTATGTTTTGGTCCTGTCCATAGCTAGAGGATTACTGGAAGGATTGGGGGGTGGGGGGGGAGAAGAGAGGGGGAGAGAGAGAGAGAGGGAGAGAGAGAGAGAGAGAGAGAGAGAGAGAGAGAGAGAGAGAGAGAGAGAGAGAGAGAGAGAGAGAGAGAGAGAGAGAGAGAGAGAGAGAGGTTGAACTGAGGGGAAGGATGGAGGGGTTCTACAATTCATGGGCATTATTCATTATGCACTTTCAAGAACTGGATAACATTGAACATTAGTTGGGGCGTGTGGGTGGGAGGGTTGCAGGGAGGAGGGCTGTGTGTTAATGGCGACTATGGGTGATCCCGAATTCCTTTTTGTCATTTGTTTGTGTGAACATGCGGGGTAATGTTTGGGGTTTGGTGGGAGGATGGGATCGTTGTTATTGATATAGGGATTGACATATTTGTTACTGATTATTGTTTATTGTTGGTGGGTGTAAATTTGGGAGAAAACGTGCAAAAGGAGAATTTAAAACTTTTTTTTTTAATATTGTCAGGCGGACCATTGCTTGGGGGGTGGTGGGAGAATGGGATCGTTATTGTTGATAAGGGGATTGACATTGTATTCGTTACCGTTTACTGTTTGTTGGTGGGGTGCAAATCTTGAAGAAAATGTGAAAATGGAGAACATTTTTTTTTCTTTTTTTTTTTTTAAATTGACATGACATTTGTAAAGGGTCCAAACCATTTGCTGAATGCTGAAACACTCTTCCCAGGGCGTGACTAGGTTTGCCACTATAGAACCCCACACCTTTCATTTTAAAGAGCAATTACTCGGAAGGATACGATATAGATTATTGTGTTTGATCCACATGAATCGAACCGCTCCATGTGACAGGATGGGCGTCAGTGAACACTCCTCCTCCTTCTCCATCAGAATAGACATAAAGTGTTCAATTTCCGACATTTCCACATCTCCCCGATAATTCCGACAAATCAGGACCTGAGAAACAGAACACACAGATGTTTCATATATAATGCTACAATCTCAAAGTGGGGTGACTGCTTGACTTATGTAAACACAAATGATTCTGAGCCAAAGAACAGTTTCATGAGTGGATATTAACTGTGTCAACAAGCTTAGCACCCTCTAAAGCACGCAATGCTAACTCAAGCAAACTCAAGCACAGCCAGTTGTAGATTAAAGCCCATCCTATCCAGTTTTAACATCAGAGAAGCATCGCATGAGCATGGATCTCGCCATTCATCCAGCAACTTCCAAATGAAATTACCCTTCACATAGAATGTACAATAGCCAATCAGTCCAATTGGTTTATGCTCCACAGAAGACTCTTCTCACTCTAATAACCTCTACCCAACTTGCGCCTCTATCCTTTTATTCTCTTCTCTGCATCAAACCTCCCCTTAAAGACATCAATGCCAACTGCTTCAACCACTCTGGGGCACCAAGGTTCACATCCTCATCCCACTCAGCATAAAGAAATTCCCCCTAAATTCTTTATTTGATTGGCATGTGTCATGCAGAATATAAATCTTCATTGGCTGGTGGAATGTGTTATGAATTGGGAATTTTAAGATTAAAAATGAAATTATGATAAAATAAAATGGGGGATTGATAAGTGCTGCTGTCGGAAGGGATGTTGATATGCAAATTAACATATCCATGAGAAAAGCAAGTGTATGTGCATAGGTGAAAAAAATTGGGATGCAGAAAGAGGTGACTTCAAAGTGGAGAGATAAGGGACTTGACACTTGTGGTCAAACGGCCACCTAAGATAATGTTCTGCAAAGGACGCTGGGAAATCTGGCAAAGTATAAGGACAAGCAGGCTGCAGTGAGATGCAAGCTGCCACCCAGACATAACACACAGGAAAACGACCACCTCCAGGCCATCCCAGGAACAATAGAAACATACTGTCAATCACGAATGTCTACCAGACACAACAGACCCTAATTGGACTTGATCGATCAGGGTGATCGAACCCTGATCAATTGAGTGGTAATGGCCCAGGGACCGTCCAATAGGACACAAAACCAATATGGTACAAAAAGTGCCGCACCACCTTAGAATGGCTCACTCTGCAGCAGCACGCAACAGGAACAGAACAACGGTGATCTTCACCGGCCACCACAAAGAGGACCATCACACCACCAAACAGAAGGAAAACGAGGGCCAGAGCATCAGACCAGACCAAGGACCGAACATCGAGGAGGACAGAAGTTGAATACAGATAAAGGCCTTCATCTGTTTGGGTACCTGCTAGTCAGTCTAAAGTCAAGGTCTAGTATGAACTTTAGTATTCTGTAAAATAACATGTGTTGGATGGTGTGATTGATTAACTGTAACACTGTG
>NC_092724.1:65606666-65685414 GCF_047496885.1 Scyliorhinus torazame | reverse complement strand
GGGCACTACCCCTACGTCTAGGTGCTCCCCCAGACGGTACAGCAGGAGTGGAGGCGGACTGCTGAGAGTCCTGCCCTTCGACTTGGATTCCCGTTGGCGCGCGCTTCCTGGGGTGGTCCGGCCTGGATGGGCCAGCCTGCTCGGCAGTCGTGCTGGATGGCGTGGTGACACCCTCCTCTGCCCGCTGCCCACCAGGGACATGACGGGGGGAGTGCGAGTGCCCCGGTTCCTCCCTTGCTGTGGCTACAGGGACAGGCACCGGGACCTCCTCCTCCCTCGGGGAGCCAATTGCCCCCCGGGCCTCTCTAAGGGACGGCGGTGCGCGGGGAGGCACACCCCGTTGCACCACCGGCACCTGGCGCTGCCAGACCTGGAGGCCCGCTGTGGAATCGACCAGGGTCTGAACGTTGCCGGCTATGGAGCGGAGGGAGTGCGACATCCCTGTCAGGGACGTCGCTACCTCCCGCTGGGTTTGGGCACCGCCGTCCATCACATGGACAAGGTCGCCGATGCTCTCAGCGATGACCTGCTGAGACTGGGCCAGAGCCCGGAGCACGGTGGTAATGTCCATGTGGCTCTGGAGCATGACTGCCTGTGGGAGGGCAGTCCTGTCATGGGCCACGGATGACGCGTGCGCACTAAGCCCCACGCCCTGAAGAACCTGACCCATGGCCGAAGCAGTTTCCCCCATTGCCTCCATCGCGGACGCCACCCGTGCGATGTCGGCCTGTGTTGCAGCCATGACCGGCAACACTCCCTGCTCCTGGACGCGGATGGACTCCTCCAGCTGCGTCTGCAGTTGCTGGAAGACAGCCGTCATCCCGTCATCTGGTCCCTGGGGTGCCAATTGCATCGGGTCTGTGGGTGGGCCTGGGATGGTCAGGAAAGCAGGAGCCGTCTGGGCAGCAGCTGGGTGCTGGGCCTGGCCTGCCCTCCGACCGTCCAGGCCCTCGGCTTCTCCAACCTCCACCTGCTGTTCCGGTTTGACTGTGTGGTGCGCACCAGAAGCCTCACCATTAACTTGCCCACCCGAGGTGAGTGTATCTGCGATGTTGGGGGGTGTGGGTGACAGCATTGCCGCGGCCGCTAGGTCTTTTTCTGTCCCCAGCTCTGTCTCCTGTGTGGAGCTGTGGCTCGCTGGGTTTCGCCCACGGCCGGTGCGAAGTTCCCTGCCCCCGTGCCTCGAGTGCCGCGACGGCCTCGGTGCGTCGCTGTCCAGACTAGCTGTCCCCTCCCCGTCCGTCACACTTTCATAGGAGTCGGAATCGTCCGTCCTGACGTCTCTGTCTGTCCTCTGTGCGTCAGGTCTCAGTGTGCCAGCCTCAGAGGATGGCTCTCCTCCTCGTTGTCCTTCGCGTCTGTCCGGATCAACACTGCAACTGGAAGAGGTTGGTGCTGCACGTCGGCATGGTGATGATGGGGCAGTCCCACGGCGGTGCTCGGGTGGCCCTATAACACATTAAGGCAGGTCTCGTTAGTCTTGCGTCGTAGGGGTCTCGGGCGGCGGCGCGGTCTCGGGCGGCCGGCGCGGTCTCGGGCGGCGGCGCGGTCTCGGGCGGCGGCGCGGTCTCGGGCGGCGGCGCGGTCTCGGGCGGCGGCGCGGTCTCGGGCGGCGGCGCGGGTCTCGGGCGGCGGCGCGGTCTCGGGCGGCGGCGCGGTCTCGGGCGGCGGCGCGGTCTCGGGCGGCGGCGCGGTCTCGGGCGGCGGCGCGGTCTCGGGCGGCGGCGCGGTCTCGGGCGGCGGCGCGGTCTCGGGCGGCGGCGCGGTCTCGGGCGGCGGCGCGGTCTCGGGCGGCGGCGCGGTCTCGGGCGGCGGCGCGGTCTCGGGCGGCGGCGCGGTCTCGGGCGGCGGCGCGGTCTCGGGCGGCGGCGCGGTCTCGGGCGGCGGCGCGGTCTCGGGCGGCGGCGCGGTCTCGGGCGGCGGCGCGGTCTCGGGCGGCGGCGCGGTCTCGGGCGGCGGCGCGGTCTCGGGCGGCGGCGCGGTCTCGGGCGGCGGCGCGGTCTCGGGCGGCGGCGCGGTCTCGGGCGGCGGCGCGGTCTCGGGCGGCGGCGCGGTCTCGGGCGGCGGCGCGGTCTCGGGCGGCGGCGCGGTCTCGGGCGGCGGCGCGGTCTCGGGCGGCGGCGCGGTCTCGGGCGGCGGCGCGGTCTCGGGCGGCGGCGCGGTCTCGGGCGGCGGCGCGGTCTCGGGCGGCGGCGCGGTCTCGGGCGGCGGCGCGGTCTCGGCGCGGCGGCGGCGGCGCGGTCTCGCGGCGCGCGGTCTCGGGCGGCGGCGCGGTCTCGGGCGGCGGCGCGGTCTCGGGCGGCGGCGCGGTCTCGGGCGGCGGCGCGGTCTCGGGCGGCGGCGCGGTCTCGGGCGGCGGCGCGGTCTCGGGCGGCGGCGCGGTCTCGGGCGGCGGCGCGGTCTCGGGCGGCGGCGCGGTCTCGGGCGGCGGCGCGGTCTCGGGCGGCGGCGCGGTCTCGGGCGGCGGCGCGGTCTCGGGCGGCGGCGCGGTCTCGGGCGGCGGCGCGGTCTCGGGCGGCGGCGCGGTCTCGGGCGGCGGCGCGGTCTCGGGCGGCGGCGCGGTCTCGGGCGGCGGCGCGGTCTCGGGCGGCGGCGCGGTCTCGGGCGGCGGCGCGGTCTCGGGCGGCGGCGCGGTCTCGGGCGGCGGCGCGGTCTCGGGCGGCGGCGCGGTCTCGGGCGGCGGCGCGGTCTCGGGCGGCGGCGCGGTCTCGGGCGGCGGCGCGGTCTCGGGCGGCGGCGCGGTCTCGGGCGGCGGCGCGGTCTCGGGCGGCGGCGCGGTCTCGGGCGGCGGCGCGGTCTCGGGCGGCGGCGCGGTCTCGGGCGGCGGCGCGGTCTCGGGCGGCGGCGCGGTCTCGGGCGGCGGCGCGGTCTCGGGCGGCGGCGCGGTCTCGGGCGGCGGCGCGGTCTCGGGCGGCGGCGCGGTCTCGGGCGGCGGCGCGGTCTCGGGCGGCGGCGCGGTCTCGGGCGGCGGCGCGGTCTCGGGCGGCGGCGCGGTCTCGGGCGGCGGCGCGGTCTCGGGCGGCGGCGCGGTCTCGGGCGGCGGCGCGGTCTCGGGCGGCGGCGCGGTCTCGGGCGGCGGCGCGGTCTCGGGCGGCGGCGCGGTCTCGGGCGGCGGCGCGGTCTCGGGCGGCGGCGCGGTCTCGGGCGGCGGCGCGGTCTCGGGCGGCGGCGCGGTCTCGGGCGGCGGCGCGGTCTCGGGCGGCGGCGCGGTCTCGGGCGGCGGCGCGGTCTCGGGCGGCGGCGCGGTCTCGGGCGGCGGCGCGGTCTCGGGCGGCGGCGCGGTCTCGGGCGGCGGCGCGGTCTCGGGCGGCGGCGCGGTCTCGGGCGGCGGCGCGGTCTCGGGCGGCGGCGCGGTCTCGGGCGGCGGCGCGGTCTCGGGCGGCGGCGCGGTCTCGGGCGGCGGCGCGGACAGAGATGGGATGAGGGACTGCATGCATACAGTGGATTCTCACCTCTGACCTGGCACGGCGCAACCTCCCGGCTGGCGGCTCCCATGGCAAGGACCAGTGCCCTCTGCTCGTATAAGGTCAGGGGGTACAGCTGGGGAAATCGACCTCCGGTTCTTGCACGCTCCCGGAAATTGTGCGCTGTCTTGCCCTGGGAGGGGGGGGGGGGGGGGAAAGAGAGGAGAGATGGAGCACAGGGTTAGACGCACATTGGCAGGACGCACATATGAACATGTGTCCTGGGTGCAATGTCCCCACCCGCGGCCCCCCCCTTACCCCTCCAGCCCCCTCCCCCAATGGCAGGTTGATGGAAAACGTGAAGTCGTATGGGGTTCAGGGTGTTCGAGCGAGATGGATAAAGAACTGGCTGGGCAACAGGAGACAGAGAGTAGTGGTGGAAGCGAGTGTCTCAAAATGGAGAAAGGTGTCCCACAGGGATCCGTGCTCGGACCACTGTTGTTTGTGATATACATAAATGATCTGGCTGGAGCGACTTCCGGGTGCGGCTATGCAGAGCTAGGTCGCATATTCGGTAGCTCCCGCTTGGAACGGACTTTTGGGCTCTTTTACAGGGCCCCCACGGCATTTGTTTGACATTTCCCGGTGTGGGAAGAAGACTGCAACATTCCCCTGACAGTGTCCCCCAGGAAGGGTATGTCTTTTGGCTACCAGACCCGGCAGAAACAGTAAACGATTTGGCTGCAACGGGATAAACTGGGCCTCTTCCAGCATGCAGGCGGGGGAAGGGCAAGCTTAAAGCTGCAAACTGATCGGAGGGCCTGTATCAAAAGCGAATTCTAACAGCAGAGGGAACAACTGTGAAAAGATCTCACCAAGGCCACTGAAGAAGCGGGGACGAAGCTTCCGGTGGCGGCCATGGAGGAGTAGGTCGCGCATTCGGCAGCTCCCGTCTGGAACGGACACTTAGACACTTTTCAGGAGATTCCACAGACATTTTGGGGCAGATTGGTGAAGCGAACACTGCCAAAAGGATTCCCACTTGAGACTTCCGGTTGCGGCTATGCGGAGCTAAGTCGCACATTCGGTGGCTCCCGCAAAAATGGACTTTTGGGCTCTTTTCAGGGCCCCCAAGGGCACTTTTTCGACGTTTCCCGGTGTGGGAAGGAGTTAATAATAGCTCCCAGTCAGTATATGGCTTTAACTAGGAGCGGGGCGACAAAAAAGGTGGTGGTGGACCAGAAGGAGGGAGGGAAGAAGGACAAAATGGCGGCGGGCGGAGACCAGGCAGCGTGGAGGCAGTGGGCGGAGGAGCAACAGGAGGGTATCCAGCTCTGCCTCAGAGAGATTAAAACGGACCTGCTAGAGCCGATGAAGGCGTCTATTGATAAACTGCTGGAGACACAGACGGCCCAGGGGGTGGCGATCAGAGAGGCTCAACAAAAGATCTCTGACAATGAGGACGAGATCTTAGTCCTGGCGGTAAAGGTGGTGGCGCACGAGGCGCTCCACAAGAAATGGCAGGAGCGGTTCGAGGAGATGGAGAATCGGTCGAGGCGGAAGAATCTGCGGATTCTGGGCCTCCCAGAGGGGCTGGAGGGGCCAGACGTGGGGGCCTATGTGGTCACCATGTTAAACTCGCTGATGGGAGCGGGGTCCTTCCAGGAGCCCCTGGAGCTGGAAGGGGCCCATAGAGTGCTGGCGAGGAGGCCCAAGGCTCACGAGCCTCCGCGGGCGGTGCTGGTGCGGTTCATCGATCGGGAGTGTGTGCTCAGGTGGGCCAAGAAGGAGAGGAGCAGCAGGTGGGAGAACGCAGAGGTTCGGATATATCAGGACTGGAGTGCGGAGGTGGCGAAGAGGAGGGCCGGGTACAATCGAGCGAAGGCGGTGCTGCACAGGAAGGGGGTGAAGTTTGGCATGTTGCAGCCGGCGCGATTGTGGGTTACCTACAAGGACCTGCACCATTATTTTGAGTCTCTGGAGGAGGCGTGGGCCTTTGTTCAGGCCGAGAGGCTGGACACAGACTGAGGGTCGGGATGGGCGCTTGGGGAATGCGGTGGATATGTTATGCCTATTTTTGGTTCGCGGGGGGGGGGGCCTTTGCATTGTTTTGGGTTTCTTTTTCTCTGTGTTTTTCTCTTTCGGGTTGGGGAGGGTGGATGGGGCGGGTTGGGCACGGTTTTGGTTGGTGGCGGGGCCTGGTAGGTGGAGAACGCGGGATTTTTTCCCGCACCGAAGACTGGGGGGGGGGGGGGGGGGGGAGCGGGGAAGCGAGGATTGTTTCCCGCGCGTAGAACAGAGGGGGAGAGCCTGTGAATGGGGAGCAGGAGAGGGTGGTGTGCCACACAATGGGAGGAGTCGAAGGGGAGGTGGGAGTGGCCGGGGTCAGCTGACTTGCGCAAGTGCAATGGGGGGAGTAAACCAGCTAGGATGGGTCCTAGCCCGGGGGGTGGGGGGGGGGGGGGGATCGAGTTGCTGCTGCTAAGATCAAGGAGGAGCTAGAGAGAGTGGGGTGGGTTTGAGACGGGGGTATGCCGCTGTGGGGAACGGGCCGGGTGTGGGGTGCGGGCACGTGGCTGGCCGAGGAGGGGTCATGGCTAGTCGGCGGGGGAGGGGGGTGGGTAGCCCCCTGATCCGACTGATAACCTGGAATGTAAGGGGACTGAATGGGCCGGTGAAGCGGGCCCGCGTGTTCGCGCACCTGAAGGGGCTCAAGGCGGATGTGGTTATGCTCCAGGAGACACACCTGAAGGTGGCAGACCAGGCAAGACTGAGGAAAGGGTGGGTAGGTCAGGTGTTTCACTCGGGGCTAGATGCCAAAAATCGAGGGGTGGCGATCTTGGTGGGAAAGAAGGTGTTAATGTGTATGCTCCGAACTGGGTCGATGCGGGTTTTATGCGGCGTATGTTGGGTCGGATCCCAGACTTGGAAGTGGGGGGGGCTGATAATGGGGGGGGGGGGGGGAGACTTTAACACGGTGTTGGATCCTGCACTGGATCGCTCCAGGTCTAGGACGGGTAGGAAGCCGGCGGCGGCTAGAGTGTTGAGGGGATTTATGGACCAAATGGGAGGGGTGGACCCTTGGAGATTTGCAAGGCCGGGGGCTAGGGAATTTTCATTCTTCTCACATGTCCATAAGGCTTATTCTCAAATCGACTTTTTCATTTTGAGTAGGGCGTTGATCGCGAGAGTAGAGGATGCCGAGTATTCGGCAATAGCCATTTCGGACCACGCCCCGCATTGGGTGGACTTGGAGATGGGGAGGAGAGGGACCAGCGCCTGCTGTGGCGCTTGGAGGTGGGGCTGTTGGCGGACGAGGAGGTGAGAGAGCGGGTCCGAGGAAGTATAGAGAGGTACTTGGAGACCAACGACAACGGGGAGGCCAGAGTGGGGATGGTATGGGAGGCACTGAAGGCGGTGGTGAGGGGAGAGCTGATCTCCATCAGGGCCCACAAGGAGCGGAGGGAGCGGGAGAGGCCGGTGGGGGAGATGGTGAGGGTAGACAGGAGGTATGCGGAAGTACCCGAGGAAGGATTGTTGAGGAAGAGGCGCAGCCTCCAGGCCGAATTCGACCTAGTGACCACCAGGAAGGCGGAGGTGCAGTGGAGGGAGGCCCAGGGGGCGGTCTACGAGTATGGGGAAAAGGCAAGCCGGATGCTGGCGCATCAGCTTCGGAAGCGTGACGCAGCTAGGGAGATCGGGAGTTAAGGACAGGGGATGGAGCGTGGTGCGGAGTGGGATTGGCATCAATGGGGTCTTCAGGGACTTCTACGAGGAATTGTACCGATCCAAGCCCCCACGGGAGGAGGGAGGGATGGGCCGTTTCCTGGACCAATTGAGGTTTCCAAAGGTGGAAGTGCGACTGGTGGCGGGACTGGGGGCCCCGATTGGGCTGGAGGAGCTGATCAAAGGGATAGGAAGCATGCAGGCGGGGAAGGCACGGGGGCCTGACGGTTTCCCAGTCGAGTTCTATAAAAAAAATATATGGACCTGTTGGGCCCGCTGTTAGTTAGGACCTTCAATGAGGCGGGGGGGGGGGCTTTACCCCCGACGATGTCCCGGGCACTGATCTCCTTGATCCTGAAGCGGGACAAGGATCCCCTGCAATGTGGGTCTTCCAGGCAGATTTCCTTGCTAAATGTAGATGCCAAGGTGCTGCCGAAGGTCTTTGCCACGAGGATTGAGGATTGTGTGCCGCAGATCATCCATGAAGACCAGACGGGGTTTGTGAAGGGGAGACAGTTGAACGCGAATGTGCGGAGGCTTTTGAACGTTATCATGATGCCGGCGAGGGAGGCGGAGATAGTGGTGGCGATGGACGTTGAGAAAGCCTTCGACAGGGTAGAGTAGGGGATAGGGTAGAGTAGGGGTACCTGTGGGAGGTGCTGAAGGAGGTTCGGGTTTGGGGAGGGGTTTGTCAGGTGGGTTAGGCTGTTGTATGAGGTCCCGATGGAGAGTGTGGCCACAAATAGGAGGAGGTCCGAGTACTTTCGGTTGCACAGAGGGACGAGACAGGGGTGTCCCCTGTGCCCCCTGCTCGTCGCACTGGCGATTGAACCCCTGGCTATGGCACTGAGAGAGTCGAGGAACTGGAGGGGGTTGGTGCGGGGTGGGGAGGAGCATAGGGTGTCGCTTTATGCGGACGACCTGCTGCTGTATGTGGCGGACCCGGTGGGAGGAATGCCAGAGGTAATGAGGATCCTTAGGGAATTCGGGGACTTTTCGGGGTACAAGCTCAATATGGGGAAGAGAGAGCTGTTCGTAGTTCAGCTAGGGGACCAGGAGAGGGGGATTGGCGAGCTCCCACTAAAAAGGGCAGAGAGGAGTTTCAGATATTTGGGGGTCGAGGTGGCCAGGAGATGGGGGGCCCTGCATAGGCTTAACTTTACAAGGCTGGTGGAGCAAATGGAGGAGGAGTTCAAGAGGTGGGACGCGTTGCCGCTGTTCCTGGCGGGTAGGGTGCAGTCAATCAAAATGACGGTGCTCCCAAGGTTTTTGTTCCTGTTCCAGTGCCTCCCCGTGTTTATCCCGAAGGCTTTTTTCAGGCGGGTTAACAGGAGTATAATGGGGTTTGTGTGGGCGCGAGGGACTCAGAGGGTGAGAAGGGTGTTCCTGGAGCGGAGTAGAGACTGGCGCTGCCCAACCTCTGTGGGTACTACTGGGCCGCCAATGCGACAATGGTGCGCAAGTAGGTGATGGAGGGGGAGGGGGCTGCATGGAAGAGTCTGGAGACGGCGTCCTGTGTGGGTACGAGTCTGGGGGCGCTGGCAACGGCGCCGCTGCCGCTCCCTCCAAGGAGGTATACCACGAGCCCGGTGGTGGTGGCGGCCCTCAAAATTCGGGGGCAGTGGAGGCAGCATGGGGGGGGGGGGGGGGGGGAGAAAGAGTTAGGGCCTCGGCGTGGACCCCATTACGGGGGAACCACCGGTTCGCCCCAGGAAGAACAGGTGGAGGGTTTTCGGGGTGGTACAGGGCAGGCATACGAAAGTTGTGGGACCTGTTTGTGGACGGGAAGTTTGCAAGCTTGGGTGAGCTGGAGGAGAGGTATGGGCTCCCCCCCGGGGAACACCTTCAGGTACTTACAGGTAAGGGCGTTTGCCAGACGGCAGGTGGTGGAATTCCCACGGCTACTGCCACACACAGTACAGGACAGGGTGCTCTCGGGGGGGTGGGTGGGAGTGTGGAAGATCTCGGAAACTTACCAGGTGATGCAGGAGGAGGAGGAGGCCTAGCTGGTGGAGTTGAAAGGTAAGTGGGAGGAGGAGTTGGAGAGGAGATCGAAGAGGGGACGTGGGCAGATGCCCTAGGGAGGGTGAACTCTTCCTCTTCATGCGCGAGGCTCCGCCTCATACAGTTTAAGGTGCTGCACAGGGCACACATGACCGGGACAAGGATGAGCAGGTTCTTTGGGGGTGAGGACAGCGGTGTTAGGTGCTCAGGGAGCCCAGCAAATCACACCCATATGTTCTGGGCATGCCCAGCGCTGGAGGAATTTTGGAAGGGCGTAGCGAGGACGGTGTCGAGGGTGGTAGGATCCAGGGTCAAACCGGGCTGGGGGCTCGCAATATTTGGGGTGGCAGAGGAGCCGGGAGTGCAGGAGGCGAAAGAGGCCGGAATTCTGGCCTTTGCGTCCCTGGTAGCCCGGCGAAGAATTCTCCTTCAGTGGAAAGATACGAGGCCCCCAAGCGTGGAATCCTGGATCAGCGATATGGCAGGGTTCATTAAATTGGAGAGGGTGAAATTCGCCTTGAGAGGGTCGGTACAAGGGTTCTTTAGGCGGTGGCAACCGTTCTTAAGACTTTCTGGCAGAACGATAGACATTGGTCAATGGCAGCAGCAGCTCGGTGAGGGGGGGGGGGGGGGGGGGGGGGTTTACTTTATTTTTGTTTATGTTATTTACACTGGAAGGGTCTGAGGGGGTGTATACACCTGTTGTCTTAAGTCGGGGTGTTAATGTTATTTATTATTTAGGTACCCGCGGGGGGGGGGGGGGGGGGGGGTTTGGGGGTTTGCTTTTTTAGGTTGTGTTTTGTACTTAACCCTGTTGGGTTCTTTTTTCTTTCTCATTTTGTTATTGATATTTTATGAAAACCTTTAATTAAAAAAATTTTAATTTTTTTAAAAAAATGATCTGGACGAAGGTACAGGTGGCCTGATTAGCAAGTTTGCATATGATACTAAGATTGGTGGAGTAGCAGATAGCGCGGAGGACCGTCGGAGAATACAGCAAAATATAGACCGTCAGAGAATACAGCAAAACAGAGAGATTGGAGAGTTGGGCAGAGAAACGGCAGATGGAGTCCAATCCAGGCAAATGGATAGCAACAGGCTTTTTCCAAGAGTGGGGGTATCAATTACAAGGGGGTCACGATTTCAAGGTGAGGGGGAGAAAGTTTAAGGGAGATGTGCGTGGAAAGTTTTTTTTACACAGAGGGTGGTGGGGGCCTGGAACACTTTGCCAGCAGAGGTGGTAGAGGCGGGCACGATAGCATCATTCAAGATGCATCTAGACGGATACATGAACAGGGGGGGGGAACAGAGGGAAATAGATCCTTGGAAAATAGGCAACAGGTTTAAATCAAGGATCTGGATCGGCGCAGGCTGGGAGGGCTCAAGGGCCTGTCCTGTAATTTCCTTTGTTCACCCACCCACCCCTCTCTCCCCCTCCTAGCGTGGGCAATGGGGGGGGGGGGGGGGGGGGCATTGCACGGGGCGGGTCTCAGGTAACTTACCCTCGCTGCCCTCGTGAGGTCGTGCAGCTTCTTCCTGCACTGTTGCCCCGTGCGGGGGGTGTGCCCCATAATGTGCCCCACAGCGCTGACTGCGGCCCCCACTTCTCGCCATACACGCCTCACGGTGCTGCTTGGCTGATGTTGTCCGCGCCGGGGGTAGAGGACGCCCCTGCGCTTCTCCACTGCATTCAACAGCGACTCCAGGTCGCTGTCCCTGAAGCGGGGTGCGGCGCGCCGAGTCTCCTCCATCTCGTCCCCCGGTTTTTCTGTGCGCCCCGCGCACTTCCTTAAACGTGGCGTCATCGTGGCGCCGCGCGATGACGCCGCCGCTCCAGCGCTCCGCACTCCTCGCTGCGCCGCTGCCCGCCCCCACCCAGGCAGTGAATTGGCCGCGGCGGAGGCCCGTTCGCGCCGGCGTGGACCGGGACGGCGTTCCCGCGCCGCGGAGAATCGTCCCCGTAAAATCTCAGTGCACTGAGGATTTTGCCAGGGTGAGACCAACAGGAAAACCTGCAGTGGTTATAAGAGCGACTACAGATACAGGCCAAGTGTGAAAGCTGAAGGAGCCAAAAACAGGGCTCCTTGGATGATGTGAAGGGAGATGAAGCTAGAAGAGACACTAACAATAAAATGTCAGTCACCGTCAAATTCACTTCAGTGTTAATAGTGAGAGGTGAAGTGGGCCGGGGGTGCAGGGCACGACTAGAATACTTTCAGTGAAGCGGAGCTTCTGCTGCAATAAAAGGTTGGTTATGATTGGGTAGGTGGATCACCTGGTCTTGATGGCTGGCAGCTGTGGGGCTGCAGATGGTGCAGGGGCCTGACTTCATCCTGTCCCCAGGCAAGGGGGAGGTGTTACATTGCAATATGACACGCTTCAGGGTTTTACATATATTTCGGACTTCTGGTAAGGATTTTGAAATATTATCAAGAGAAAAGTAATGGGCATCAGATTGGACTTGAGCTGACTTTTTAAATAAAAGGCAAATTATACTGGACTTGAAATAGGAGGTTGATGAAGGGAATTTGGTGGATGTTGGATTGCTTGAGTGAAATGCTGCAAGACTGGAGAATGAGCAGACAGGGTCGATGACACTTGCTAAAGTGAGGTGATAGTTGCGGGAGAGGTAGATTCTGACGTTTAGTGATGTGGGTGGTGGAAGTGCATGTGCCTTAATCTTTGAAGATGGAGTAATAGTAATTGGCAAAGCCAATGAGATCTTGGGCTTCAATTGGGGCTGTTCCCCTGGGAGAATAGAGGGGGTGTAATGTTGTTGGATGGCCTGATTGATTACAAGAATTCTTGTAATCAAATGATTTTAACATTAACTTGGGGTACGTTACGTTTTATACAAGACATGAAATCATGCATATGCAAGCTCTTATTTCCTCCAGCCAGAGTCCCAGCAGTTAACTTGTGGACGTCCAGTGGTCAGTTGGTGAATTGCAACACAACCATGATATCACTACGATGTGGAGATGCTGGCATTGGACTGGGTTGAGCACAGTAAGAAGTCTTACAACACCAGGTTAAAGTCCAAGTGACATCGAAACAAACCTGTTGGACTTTAACCTGGTGTTGTAAGACATCTTACTCTGATATCACTCCAGGAGGTAGTTGAATTTCAGGTGGGCACAATTGACAGTCATGGAGAAGGTAGGTGAGAGCAAGGCCACTAGCTGGCAAGGACTAGGGACCTTGGGGCAAGGGAATGTTTTTTTTCTTCCAAGTACTAGCAATCAGGAACTCAGCCCACAAGGGTGATGGAAGCAGCAGATATCATTGATTTTAAGAGCTGGTAATGGCCTATGGTAGAACTATGTTTTGGTTGCACTACAATAGAATATAAATGGAAGGTTTCAGAATCACCCAGTAATAATTAGGAGTTGGCAATCCTCTTGTTTGTCTTTGGGGGCAGACTTTCCTGTGTTTGTCAAACATACATCCTTACTCACTCCAATCAAAACAATGGTTGAGCTGCATGAGGAAGATGAGCTGTTTGTGGCTTTGACAATGATATCTTGAGGTCCCTAACCAACAACAGGAGCAGTGGAAATGATTTTCTCTCTTTGCAGTGTGCACAGCTGATGGTCAGTTCCTCATCGTGATCTCCAGGAACCAGACCTGTCCTGCCCTCAACCTGTCATCTCTGTATGTGAAGGATGGACAAGAGGCTGAGTGCAAGCCTAAACTAACCACTGCCCAATTAGTGACTTTCCATTTTCCAATTACCTCGTGGCTCCAGCAAGCAGGAGTATTGAAGGGTCAAAGCATTTTCCCACTAAATGAGTCGGCTTCTTATTAAAACAGACTCCTCATTGCAGTGTTGCTAACTTTTGCCTTAGTTTAATTGCTGTTTTATTACCTTTGCTCGAGTCGCCAGGTATCTTTATGATACCGCCACATGGTTCAAGTCAGAGTAATGATCAATAATCCAATACACCACTTAGATTCAAATCAAAGCACATTATACACAGTAATTACTACTCATGTACAATTTCTATGTCTAAGCTACTTCTACGACTAACAGGCCAATACTACTTGGAACTGGCCCACCAGTCAGGGAAACAAATAGCCTTTTGTTCAGGTTGAGCCTGCGGGATTCAAAGTTGGTATAGATTGGTAGCTAGGAGCACCTATCTTGTAGCAAGCATTGAAGTAAGACTTACTGGATCTTGGCAGCGGCTGGACCGGTCACTGCAGGGGCTTCCAGCCTTTCGGGGCGGACCCTGTACCTGGTTCCAAGTGATTGGACTTTGTCCCAATCACTTGGTTCGATTTTCTCCAATGCTGGAGCAGTTCCCAGATCAATGGGTGGTCCTGAGGTGGACGTTCACCTCCCATTGTGTAGGCTTCTGCTGGCACCAAAGAGTCTGGTTTTACTTTTATGTGGCTAAATGTTGATCATTGTTCCCAGGGATTGCTCATTAATATGCAGATGGCTGGTGTTTTGTTATGCTGATGGTTGCTGGTATCTATCTGGTCTGGCCTTTCCAGAGACAAATACACTCAACCTGCAGCTGCTCGTTTGTCCTGTTGGATGGCTTTCCCATCAGCCTTTGCCGTTCGCCATTTTAAATCGAGAGTTAGCCATTTCAACTGGCTACAATAACCCACAATAACCCCCAAAAATAATCCACTAAATAATCCCTCAATGTTCCTTTAAACATCCACACAAGACTTCACTTTAACAGAAATGAGGTTACATTCAATATACTTAGTCTTTGGAATTGCAGACATCCACAGACCAGCTCTGTATTTTTATTCCTGCAACTCTTGCAAAACACTGAGACACTCCCAGCTTCTCCTCAAACTGGCATCCTCCTTTCAAGCAGCTCTCCGCAAACCAGCCAGGCACTTTTCAGCAGCTCTTGGCAAAACAGACACCCAAGTTGCTCTTGCAAACTGAAACCAAAAGCAGAAGTGAGCTCAGCTCCCAACCTCTGACATCACTTCAGTAATATGATCAGCTCCATTTCTTAAGGTACTCACATGACACCTCCCCAAAGGAAAAAAAACCCAATAAACCATCAACTTCTAAGATGGTTTCATTTTTAACCTAGCACGATCAATTAAGAAATGCACACAATACTCACAGGCATAATAGTCCATTTTTCCTGTTCTTCCTCCAACCGAAAAACCTTTGATTCATCACATTCGAGCAAAGCATCAGCTATCACATTTTCTCGTCCTGCCACATGTACAATTTTTAAATGAAATGGCTGTAACAATAAACTCAGTGAAACAGCCTTGCATTTATTCCCTTGCATTGTTATTCCGGAATTGCTCCAAAAAATGTCAACAGATTATGATTAGTATATTTAATGGTGTCAGATGGATTGCTGGTCATATAAATGTGAAAATGTTGCAGAGCCAGCACCAAACTCAAAGGGTCTCCTTCTCAATCGTCAAATACCTTTTCTGGTGAGAATTAAAGTCCTTTGAAAAACAACAGGCCGCTCTAGCCCTTTGTCGTCATCTTGTAGAAGCACCACACATACTCCCACAGCACTTGCATCAACAGCCACTTTGAATGGTTTGGTATAATTTGGGATGACCAACAGGAGTAGTGGTTAACAAAGTCTTCAGGCTAACAATGCCGGTTGACACTCCGCTGCTCACTGGAATTTGTTGCTTCGTGAGCAAGTCAGTGGAGCGACCACACTGCTAAAACGTGGTACAAATTTCCAGTAAAATCCACTCGTACGAAGAAATCGCATTATTTCCCCATCGGGTCGAGGGTATCGGAAACTCGCCAATATTGTTTTCACATCCTGTGGGACCATCCGACCCCGTCCGATTGTATGGCCAAGGAAAGTGACTTGGGCTTATCCAAATTCACTTTTGGCTAGGTGTATCACCAAACCTGCCTCTAATAACTCCCTCAGATGTTTTAAATGTTCTTTCCATGTCTGGCTGAAAACTACCAGATCGTAGAAGTGTTTATCATGCCAAATGGCATCTTTGAACTGGTATATACTGTCTGGAGTTACAAAAGCTGAAATTTGCTTCGCCCTTTCAGATAAAAAAGGTACTTGCCAGTAACCTTTCAGTAAATCCAATTTGGAAATAAAAGCATATTGTCCCACTTTCTCAATGCAAGCCTCCAAACGTGGGATAGGATAAGAGTCAGTTCTTGTAACTGCAATCACCTTTCGATAGTCCACACACAACCGTTGGGTACCATCTGGTTTTAGGTACCATCACTATGGGTGAGCTCCATTGGCAGCAACCCACTTGAATTACACCATTCTTCAGCATACTCCCAATCTGTTAACCTGTGCCAATTTTAAAGGATAAGTCTATATCGATAGGAACAGCATTTCCCACATCTACATCATTTATAGCCATTTTAGTACTTCCCAATTTATCTTTACAAACTTGCCCCTCAATAACTCTTTCAAGTCAGTTTGTTTTTCCTCTGGAAGGTAACTCAACAATTTATCCCAATTTTTAAGAACATCCTCATTTTCCAATTTAATGAGAGGCATGTCAAATTCAGTCATCTGGATTTGGTTTGTCACTTTGAGTTAGAATCATTAAAACCTCCTCCTTCCCTTTCAAAAGTACCTTTTTAGCATATTCACATGACACACGGTGAGTCTTCCTTCAATCTGGTGTTTTTAAACCACAATTCACCTCACTTTCCTTTCAATCTGATACGGTCCACAGAACCTAGCTTTTAAAGGCTCACCTACCACTGGTAACAACACTAAAACTTTATCCCCACTGGCAAAATGATGAACTTTGGATTTCTTGTCCAACCGGTTTAATCACATTTTGTGCAACTTTCAAATGTTGTCTAGCCAATTCACCTGCTCTATTTAATCGTTCCCTAAAATTTGACATGTAACCCAATAGTGTAATTTCTGATTTCTCACCCACCAATTTTTCCTTAATCAATCAATTTAAGTGGTCCTCTTACCTCCATGACCAAAAATTAGTCCAAAAGGACCAAACTCGGTAACTCATTAGGTGCATCCCCAATTGCAAAAAATACAAATGGATTCCTTTATCCCAATCCGCAGGATAATCTTGACAATACGCCCTCAACATCTGATGCCACCTTTAACACTCCCTGCGATTCTGGATGGTACGCAGTGGACTTAAATTGCTTATTCCCAAGCTAGCCATAACTTTTGAATAACTTAGTAAAATTTGATCGGATTGAATTTCTGTGGGTAGTCCATATCTAGTAAAGAATTTAAATAACTCCTCCACAATCCTTTTAGCTGTAATGTTACATACTGGAATGGCCTCTGGAAACCTAGTAGACATCCATTATAGTCAAAAGATATTGATTCCCACTTTTGTTTTCGGAAGCTGTCCTACACTATCAATTAGGACCCTCGTAAAAGGTTCCTCAAATGCTGGAATGGGTATTAAGGGAGCTGGTTTTATCACTGCTTGAGGTTTCCCCATCACTTGATATGTGTGACATGATTGACAAAATTTAACTACATCTTTATGTAGTCCAGGCCAATAAAAATTCTGGATTTTAGCTTGGAGTTTCTGATTCCCAAATGACCTCGTGCAACTCACACCTTTCTATACCCTACCGGCAATACTACTTGATGAACTTCTGCCCACTTTTCATCCACCTGCATATGTACAGGTCTCCATTTTCTCATCAAGACATGACTTTTACGGTAATAACACTCTGGTATACACTATTCCTCTTCCGTATGCTTCGATATATCAATTTTATTTCTACATCTGTTGTAACTCCGCCAATTTTCTGAACCAAAAATATCTGGCTCTTGTTCAACCATCTGATCAAATAAATTTCTGATAATTGCACTTCAACTTCACTCTGATTTCTCCTCATCTTAACCGGTGACTTTGCAATCTTGTTACTACACAATCCAGAAAAATCCCAGGATACAAGTCCTTCAACCCTTCAGTTGTCTGATTTTCCACTGGCTTATCAGTCACAGTAGGCATCACCCCCACCTGCGATCCAGCTATATCATTACCCAAGATAAACTGTATTCCTGGACAAGATAGTTTCTCTATTACTCCTACTACCACTTCACCATTCTTCACTGGACTTTCCAACCTTACATAATGGAATGCTAGTCCTCACCCCGAATTCCACATACCACCTTTTCTGGCAACCCTACCTACCAGCTTTGTTTGAATCAGTAATACTCACATGTCCTGTGGCCATTGCATTTGTTTAGCTACCTTCTCAAATGAAATGAAAAAGGCTTCGCCCTCCTTCTAGTCAAACCTTGGACATATTTAAATAGATTCCCACCACATCAACTATGACGCTCTGCCTCATTATCCTCAACCATCTCCTCCAACCTGTAGGTGTCCTTTGCATCTGCCAATTTTAACTGATTTTCATGTTTCAGAGCCATTTTCCGAAGTTCAAACTCTTTTTCCCTTTCCTCGTTTTTTTCCCTTTCCTCGTTCTTTATCTTTCTTTCATTGCATATTCAAGCAGTTTTAATTCTTTTCATGTTCAAATTGCTTAATCTGCAACTGGAGCTTTGCCATTTCTAATGAGTCAGAATGTATCACAGGGAAACGTAAATGCGCAGATACCGTGTTAAGTACCTCATCTTTTTGTATTTTGCTAGGCAGTGTTACTGCAATGCTTTTGCCAAACCCAACAGTCTGTTTTAGTCTCTGTCCGTAAGGTATCACGTGTTAGTCCCCACCCCAAAAAGCTTCTGAGCCTCCGAAAGAGCCATTGTTCACTCTCCCCACTTAACAGAATACCACACCAGAAAATACCACGCCGGAAAAGCAACAATCCTTCAGTGTCTTTAAGTTCACAAAAGCCAATCCAATAGATGACTTTTATCCCCCTCGAGCTCCCAATGTTATGAGAGGGGTTTTCAGAACCCCAAAATGTATCATGGAGTTCAACCAACCTCCCCTTTAATGGATTGTTGCTTTTGAAGCACACGGCTTGTTCCCCAGGTGTGGCATTACAATGATAGACACGTGGTTTTTAAACACAAAACAAGGTTTATTCCATGAACTCAACTTAACCTTTTAAATAAACATTGGTTTCCTTAACACCCCTTACTTCAAAGATAACCCTGGAAATATTACAACACTAAATAATCACTCAAAATGTTCCTTTAAACATCCACAAGACTTAATCTTTAACAGACATGAGGTTACATTCAATATCGGATTTGCAGACATCCACAGACAAGCTGTGTTTTTCTTCCTGCAACTCTTTGCAAAACACCCAGCTTTCTCCTTAAAAAAAACTGGCTGTCTCTTTTCACACAGCTCTCAGCAAACCAGCCAGCAACTTTTCAGCTGCTCTCAGCAAAACACAGACACACCCAAGCTGCTCTCTCAAACTGAAACCAAAAGCAGAAGTGAGCTCAGCTTCCCCCAACCTCTGACATCACTTCAGTAATATGATCAGCTCCATTCCTTAAAGGTACATTGTTTATTCTACCTTCTGCTATTTGCAATTCCAGTTCCAGAATCCCATCTTCAGAAGCAGGAGGTGGAGGAGAAACAGTGTAAACTGTGACATTGATCTGTAAGCCAGTCTCTTGACTTCCTGTGTACTTGCACTGGACATGCAGGCTGCAGAGAGACAGAAGTAGGTGGAGCTTCATTCAGTAACACAACCCCTCCCAATATCAGCATTTCCCACCATCCACCTACCTGAAGGTGCTGTCCTGGGTTATTGAACCCAGCTTCCCACTCAGAATCATCCTCTTTCTCAAGACATCCGTTTCATATATCAAGGATCCATTTTCCTCCTGCAATCAGGAGGCTATTTTAAACTGCTCATCTGCCTCTTGAAGCCCAACCATGGTTTTGATTGGAGGAAATTAGCAAGGATGCATTTTTTTTTTTTTTAAAACAAAATCACAGGAAAGTCAGGCATTGGAGTAGGGAGCTGAGAACTAAACACAAGACCACCCTGGAGACAGGTGACCACCTTGCTGCAGAAGAAAATATTTCCTCACATTCCCTTGCCCCAAGATGCTAAAAGCAGTGTCTCTAGTTCTTGTCATCAGCTAGTGGGACCAGTAATCATGTACACCTACAATCCAGCTACCCCACCTCCACTTGCTCCAAGAGAACAATCCCAATCGTTTGATAAGCCCAAGCATATGGTTTGCCAATTACTCACCAAGCCCTGTTATCTTCACCTGCATTCCTCCCACCACCACATGCTTGTAAACATCATTGTATCTCCCCACAATTAAAATGCATTACTTCAAGCAAACTCATCTGTCTTGCCCATTCAGTTGACTGTTACAAGGCTGTTCTGTTCCTCATTATCCAGCCTGGTGCTGCTATTTCTCAAACAAATCTACATATACTGCATCCACCACATTTCCTTCATCAACCAACTGCTTCTCCAAAAACAGTCCTGCACAATCCACCACTTGAAAATTACAACAGCTCAAACTTCTATTTTTTTCTTGATATATGATTTCAATATTACCCACTACTGACAAGAACCCATCCAATCTGGCACCACCAACATAATTATTATTGTCACAAGTAGGCTTACATTAATACTGCAATTAAGTTAGTGAAAATGCCCTAGTCACCACATTCCCAGCACCTGTTCAGGTACATAGGTAATTTGGACATTCTGAATTCTCTAACAAGTATATCTTTCAGGATTTGTGGGAGGAAACCAAAGCACCCAGAGGAAACCCACAGACAGAGAGAACATGCAAGATGCAGACTCCGCACAGACAAGGACCCGAGGCCAGAATTGAACCTAGGTCCCTAGCACCCAGGCAGCTGTGCTAACCACGGTGCTGCCATGCCACCCCTACCTAGCCTGTCCATCCAAAACGCATCAGTTTCACCAAAGGCACTGTTTTTGACTGACAACCTTCATTTGAAGTATCTCTTCCTTAAAGACAACCATTGTACCATTACAAGTTTAGTTCTAGTAGATAAGCTAAAACCTGTGATGCAATGATCAGTTCCCCAAACCCTCCCCCATTAATACTGGTCTGACAGCTCATTGCGCAGCAAGGCTTCCTTGCTAGCTGGGCTACAAATATTTTAGTCAAAAAAGGTTCCCCTAAACAGTTCAGAAATTCCTCCTCCTCCCACTTACTCCCCCACTCGGTTCTTGCACCAGTGATCTCCATGCAGACTTGTTCCTCAGTAAGAACAGACCACTCCCAAAAATCGTAGGTTTGACATTTCTCTAAAGGATCAACACTCCAATCTTTCATAAAAATTACCAAACTAAACCCAATTTGCTGATCGCATACTTTCGATTCTCTATCAGCAAAGCAGCCTCAGCCGCCTGCAATATGATAGCGGAATCACTGGCGTTGGGAAGGTTAAACCTATCCCCACAACCCAGTTAGTAATTCCCCCCATTCCTATTCTCCATTACACAGACAGCAACAAATCCCTGGATTAGTTCCTGATTTGCCAAATTGGATTTTCTCTCTCCACTAGTCTCCCCCCCCTAGACTGGGGAGGGTTTGTTACCTGAGCTCTTTCTCAGATTGTAGAAACAGGGATGGCGACTGGAGCCCTGCGGGTCAAAGCAGCAACCCTGGCGGCTGCACTCGGTACTGCTGACCCCGGAGTGACCGCACTCAAATCTCCAGCCTGGCTCTGGGACACAAACATCATTCCCGAGGAGTGGCGGCTGGGCTGGGAGTAACGAGCCGGCCAGGAGGCAGCGACCAAAAACCCAACCAACGTCCCATCCTTGTTACGGAATCAGGATAATGACTTCCCCAAACACCAGCCCGTTTTATAGCCGGGAAACCGCCTCCAATCCCATTCCCACGGGTTACTCGGGAATGTATTCAGCATCTTTAATGAGCTCTAACTGTCAGCCTGTCTCCATTCCTGCTCCAAATGACACTTTCACAAACTTGCACACTCAAGTCTGTTCCAGGGCAGAAAGTTTACCTGGATTGGAAAGTAAGATATCGGTAATTATATACTGCCATCACCATCTCCCTGTGGTACACGATAGGGTTCCCAACCCTCCAGGATTGGCCTGGAGTGACCAAGAATTCAGGATCAATCTCCAGGACAATGCGCTGTGACCCTGGAGAAATATAATAGGGAAATTGTTTATTTTGCCATTTTCTTTGAACATTTCTCTTGCAAAAGATATGGATGTAAAAAATAGTGAAATTTTTTTCGGGTAGAGAGAGGCTGTTTGACTCACAATGGTGTAAAGAATTTTTGCTTTCCAATTGGTCACAAGGATGGATGTGTTTGCCGATAAGCAGCTGGAGTCTGGGGGAAGGTCATGTGAGAAACCTCCAGGAATATATTTAATCACAGTTGGCAACCCTCTAAGTGAGATGGAGTATGGGCAGATGGAATAAAGCTGTGCATTAAGTTGCTGCAGACCATCACAGCAGCAGAATTGTGGAGCATCACAACTGGTCCTCACTCCTTCACCACCAGCAATCCAGATCAATAAACCTTCCTCAATGCAAGTGCACAAGAGTGAGCCAGGAGCAGCACAGGAACACCGCAGGGAAATAGACCTCAATTCAGTGTTGCCTGAATCCTGAATACCAATAGCATCAAGGTGTAGATGTGCAGTCAGTAGTCAATGGATCAAAGTCTCTGTTGTGTACAGTAGAGAATGGTGGTGGATAAGCAAGCAACTAATTGAAGATTTCTGTCAAGTCTCTTTTTAGCCTTCTTTTCTCCAAGGAAAACAGGCCCAACCATTTGTATTCTTCCTATGGCTGCAGTTCTTTATCCCTGGAATCATTCTTTTGAATCTCCTCTGTACAATGCCTTTGATCCTTCCTCAGGTATGGCACCCAGAACTGGATGAGGAACTCCAGATGAGACCTAACTAGTGTCTTATACAAGTTCAACATGACTTCCTTATTCTTGGACTCTATGCCCCATTAATAAAGCCTCAAGTACTATATGCTTCATGAACTGCTCTCTCAACCTTCCCTGCATCTTCAATGACTATGTACATAGGGACCGAGGGTCCTCTGTTCCTGCACCCCCTGGAGTTTCACCTTTAATTTAAACTCTCCATATTCTTACTGCCAAGATAAATCATCTCACACCTCTCTACATTGAACTTCATGTGCCACGTGTCTGCCAATCCATCAACATGTCCATATCCTTTTGAAGTTCAAGACTATCCTCATCACAGCTGACAACATTTCCAATCCTGGTATCATCTGCAAATTTTAAAATTATGCTCCGAACACCACAGTCTCGGAGGGTCATTAATACATAATCAGGAAAAACAAAGGTCCCAACATTGACCCCTGGGGAAGTCCACTACAAACATTCCTCAGATCTGATAAACAATTAATTATCACTACTCTCAATTCTGTCACTCAACCAAATTCTTATCCAAGTGTCTACTTTCCCTTTCATTCAATTGGCTAGAATTTTGCTCACAAATCTGTTGTGTGGCATTGTATCAAATGCCTTTTGAAAAATCATATACATCACATCACCAGTGTTACTCTTATCAACTTTCTCTGTTACTTCCTCAAAAAACTCCAGCAAGTTAGTTAAACATGATTTTACCCTTAATGAATCCATGCTATCTTTCCTTAATTATCCTGCCCTTGTCTCTGTTCCCATTGACTTTATTCCAAGTTGTAGTTCCAGATGTTTCCCGACCACTGAAGTTAAACTAACTGGTCTGTAGTTACCAGCTTTATCCTTGTACCTCTTTTTGAACAAGGGACTAACATTCACAACTCTCCAGCATTCTGGCATTATCCTTGTGTCTAAGGACGACTGAAAGATATCATTAGTGCCTCTTGCAATTTCCACTCTTACTTCCCTCAGTATCTTTGGATGTATCTCATCCAGTGCTGGTACCTTGGGTGCGATTCTTTCTCCCAACGGGAGTCTAAGTGCCGACGCCGGATTGAAAACCAGAGTGTTTCAATCCGGTGTCGAAGCCCGCTCCCAGCCCCTATTCTCCCGCCCCCGGGGGCTAGGTGCGGTGTCGCGTAATTTACACACGCCAGGCCTAAGCGCAGCGTAAAAAGCGGCACCACGTAAATGACGTCACCCGCGCATGCGCGGTTTCTGTCCTCCCCGAGGCCGCCCCGCAAGGAGATGGCGGATGGATCTTGCGGGGCAGTGGAGGAAAGGAGGTCCTCCTTTAGAGAGACCGGCCCGCTGATCGGTGGGCACCGATCGCGGGCCAGACCCCATTGGAGGCCCCCCCCCCCCCCTCCCCGGTGCAGGAACACCCCTCCCCCCCCGACAGGCCACCCCTAGCGTTCCTGCGCAGTTCCCGCCGGCAGCGACCAGGTGTGAACGACACTGGCGGGAACCTGTCGTGTTGGGCTGGCCGCTCGGCCCATCCGGGCCGGAGAATCGCAGCTGGCCTTGTGCAAACGGCGAGCGGCGATTCTCCCAGTGGCCAGCCTTGATTCTCGCCGCGCCGGTTTGAGGGGTGGGTGGGAGAATTGCATGCGGGTGTCAGAGCAGCGTGGCGGGACACGCGCAGCGCCCCGGCGATTCTCCCACCCGGCGTGGGGGGGGGGGGGGGGAGAATTCCGCCCAATTATCTACTGTTGTGGAGAAACGTACAGCTAGTTAATCTTCCACTCACACAAAACCAGAGAAAGACTTTTGGAGTCAAATAAATAGTCCTTTAATACAAGCCAAAGTAAGGCCTATTAACATTCCAAACTGGGACGCCAGAGAGCTCAGATTCAAGGATTGTACAGACAGTTATACTTCAGATCCAATTACAAGAAATGAGTTTATACCAATCATAGGGGCTTTTCACAGTAACTTCATTGAAGCCTACTTGTGACAATAAGCTATTATTATTATTACTTTACTGGTTATCTCTGACTATCAATTAAGAATTTAGAATTTCTCTCTTTATTTATACTCTCTATCCATATTATCTGTATACTCTTTTAGAGTTTTATTCATTTTACAAATAACGTAACAAACTTTCAAATACAATCTAGTACAGTAAAGAACTACTTCTACTGTAAGTGACCTTCCCTGTTTGTTCCATTATTTCCCCTTTCTTTTATTTTGCCGTTATTATTTTTGGTCTACGGATGATTAATGGACATGTGTCTTTAAATCAAGCAGCAGAATGCGGAGGTTACCAGTGAGAGCACTCTGCTAGTTTGAACAGGAGGAGGTTCAGACTTGTCGTTAAAGAGAGAGATTTGGGGTGGGCTTGGAGTGATTGATTGCTGGCGGCCAATGAATTGACCCAAAAGGCCGTACTCTGCAGAGTAACAGGTGGTGATTGGATCCTATCCCAGTGAAATGATTTTCAGAGTCCCAACGAATTTCAGTTTGATCCTGGCAGAACAGAGACAAGACCTTGTTACTCTCTCCCTCCTCCATGTTTTCTCCAGAAAGCGTGTGAGAGCTGTACTTCTGAAACTGCAGAGGACTGAATGAATCCACAATAAAAACAACAAACTGAAAGCAAGGTTTGAAGATGAGCGAGGTGCTGCAGACAACCTGCTGACTCAAAGACTCTTTTTCCTTTTACTTATGATTTTTATCCCTTTCCACTCCTCTGTGTGTGTTTGTTGTGTGTGTGTGTTGCGTGTAAAGGATGGGGGCAAGCTAAAATGGAGAATTAGGAGTTGGATAATCGTTTTTTTTAATATAAATTTAGAATACCCAATATTCTTTTTCCAATTTAGGGTGTCGAATCCGAAGCCGGCACTCCCAGTACAGACTTTGGAGGTGTGAGGTTGTTGCTGTCGTGGAGAGTGACTGCTGCTGTTCTCTCTGTCTCTGTTGCTCAGTGTCATGGGAGTGTCCTTTTAAGAAATTATTTTGACTTATCACATGGCTTCAGTGATGTCATTGTATGGGTGGAGCTGGGCTGTGGCTCTGGGAGTTGCTTTTACTTTTGCTTTGGTTTGGAGCTGGTTTGTGGCTCTGAGTTTTTCTTTCGTTTTTCACATTTGGCTGCTGTACTCAGACAGAGAAGTATCTTGGTCTGTCTCTCTATTTTCAATTTCAAAGAGTTATTCCAAGGAAGACACCTAATGGTTAACGTCACCTGCTGTTTTTGGTAAAAGGTTTTTTTTGGTTTATGGGATCTTGTTATTAAATAGGAACCGTTAAAGGGGGAAATTATTATGGGTTATACACAGATTACTGTCGCTGTGTGGGGTATTTATGTTTGTAGTTGATAAAATGTTTGCTGTGTGTGCTTATAAAAATGTTAATTAAATTTGTAGAATAAAGCTTGTCTTTTGATTAAAAGCACCTCAGACCTCTGTTGATTAACACCTGAAAGGCAGGCCCTTGTGTTCATCGTAACCAAAATCAATAAACAATTGTAGGTCAGGTAAACTCCTTGATATACTTTGGAGTTTTCTGAACCTTAGCCCATAACACTCAGTTTGCTGCTGTTTCCAGTGCTGGTTGCTGCTGAGTTGCCTGGAGGAAGGAGAGAGGAGGGAAGGAAGGAGAGGGGAGGGAAGGAAGGAGAGAGGAGGGAAGGAAGGAGAGAGGAGGGAAGGAAGGAGAGAGGAGGGAAGGAAGGAAGGAGAGAGGAGGGAAGGAAGGAGAGAAGGACAACAACAAGGAGGTGACTTGAACAACAAGGTGGGAGTAAAACCCTTTGGATTGCTTGTTTGCTGGGCCCCTCCCAGGCTGAGGGCCCAGCCCTGCCAAGTTCTCTTAGCTGTCAAGCCTTCCTCATTCTTTCCGGTGGTCTTTTTCCAGGACGGGGAGATCGAGTGGTTGCTGAGCCCCTCCCGGGCTGAAGACCCCATACACCAGCAGGGAGGAGTTTGGTTCCATTGGGTGGTCGTTCCAGGGTGGGCGCACAGACCGTGTTTTTGCTCAGCCCTACTTGAGCCGAAGACCTCGCAGACCAGCGCCACTCACTTACCTCAGTGTGGTGACCTAGGGTGAGAGCACGGACTGTGGTTTTTACTGGGGCCCCTCCCAGGTTGGAGATCTGCCCCTGCTCCCCAATCCTCCCACCCTCCAGCTTCGCCGGAGTCCCAGGAGTCTCCCACCTCAGGCATCCTACAATCTACGGTGTCCCACCTCCTCCCACTGTACCTCTTGCTCTCTCTTCCCTTCCTTGTCTCACTACTCCGTATACCTTCTTAGGGGGGAGGGTACATTGTTCCACCTCTCTCTTCCCCAAACACCCGCTCCCCCACCGACTGTTCTCTTTTTATTACAAAACAACAAAGCCCACATTGGGGTGGGCGTGGCACTTACCCTCATGTTCACTCCACATACACCGGTGGGCCGACCAGAGCCTCCCATGCGGTGGGGTGGCCTTTTCCGCCTCCACTACTCCCGCAGCCCCGCCACCCTTCCGGTTGCTGACCCAAAAGCTGGGTGCGAAGCGCTACTCTCACACCACCACCATCGTGTGTGTTCAGGCATCGGCAATGTGGTCGCCACTCGTATGTACGGGAAAGTCGTGTTCTTCCTGAGGGCCGAGAGGGCAGTCCACCTCTCCCTTGAGAAGGGGCTTGTGGTGGGCAATGCCTATGTGGCGGTGGACCCTCTTGAGGCCACCACCGAGAGAGGGTTATACGCTCCAATGGCCTGCCCTACCTCCCTATGGAGCCCCTCCACCGTCACCTCCAACTACTGGGGGAGGTTCGTTACGAACTGGCATGGCTCCCTCTCGGCCTGAAGGACGCCCCCCTTACGCACATTTACTCCTGCCGGCGCCAGTCGTTCATCTGCCTGGCCCGGTAGGATGTATTAGAGGGGGGGTTTCGAGGCATCCCATCTAGGGGAGACATTCTGCATTTTCTGGTCTGCGGATGGCATGCGTTGCCACGCCTGCAAGAAAGTGGGGCATGTGAGGAAAAACTGCCCCACCTCCAAGCCACCACAGACACCAAGGCGGCTGCGGCTGGCACCGCCGCCCCCTCTCCCTCCGTTAACTTTTGCGGGGGGAGACAAACATCATGACCCCCCCCCCCCCCGCCGGTGCGGAGAGGGTGGCGCCCCAACCCCTTCCCCCCCGACATTACACCGCGCCCCCTGAAGAGATCGGAGAAAGTCCATCACCTTTTGACCCCTGAGCTGTCGCAGCCCCCCGAGCAGGACGCCTGGTGGCTCGTTCAGCCTGGTGCCACTTTGCACACCAGAGGCATTCCTTTTGACAACGCCGGAGGCTGTGGTAACTCCCTGAACTCAGGGTCATTGGGCGGTGGTGGTGAGGAGGGCCCTCCCTCTCCACCCCAGCCTCTGACGCCGGGCGTCCCCATCTCCATCCCGGAGCTTTTTCCGGAAACATTCCCGGATCTATCCGGTGGCCGGGCGTCGCAAGAGGATGGGGGGTCTGAGCCGCCACCTCCTTCTGGCCCAATATCAGTAGAGCCTGTGAGGAACCCGTCTGTTGATGCTCCTGGGGGTAGGTTTGAGGCAGACCCAGGGCTGGTTGTGGGGACCATGCCGTCCACCACACTCAATGTGGTGGAGGACTCGGTCCCAGATGGCGACTGCCCGGAGGAGGATGGCTGCTTGGTGGGGGGGCACGGGGTATGGTTTTGGGTCCATCTGCAGTGAGACGTCGGACTCCCTCTTGCCCGACACTGAGTCGCCCCTCATCCCCCGAGAGGAACTCCGCGATTTCCTGCGTGTAAACCGCGGTCGCCAAAACCGAGTGCAGCTAGCCCTCGACCGCTGGTTGGACATAGCGCTGCTCATCCGGTCTTCCTGCACCTATGTTAAAGAGGCGGGAAATGCGGACGCAACTGAGGAGCGCTGGCAGAAATCTTTCCTCGCCGGACTCCTGAGAGAGCAGAGGGGCCCGCGCTCCCCTGCTCCTTCCAAGCACTGAAAAGGTGAAGGTTGCACTGACATGGAGGTGACCATAGCTAGCATCAACATTAACGGCAGCAGCGACGCGATCCTCCAGGATGGGAAGTATGCGGTGTGCACCCGGCAAGAAATCCACACCGCTCCGGGAGACAAAGCCACATGGTTCCTGGAGTGGCGATGGGGGGGGGTCTACATGAGTCACCTAATCTCACGTTTAGGCGGGGTGGCTATCTTCTTCGCCCCAGCCAGAGATCTTGGGGGCCAAGGAGCCAGTGCCAGGCCAGTTGATGGTCCACGAGGGGGTGAAGGTACTGGAGTTTTATTTGCATTTCAGCCCCTTCCTCCTGATCTACGGGCACCCGGTGTGGAGAGTGGCAGGGAAGGCGAAGGACCTCCTTGTGAACCTGCTCCTGGGCCTGGCGAAGCCCGCCATTTATAGATCCAGGCAGCGGACGACCGAGGGGGCCGTCTGGCCAGACTGTCTGCCCCTCTTCTGCGGCTACATTCGTGGCCGGATGTCCTTGGAAAGGGAGGATGTGGTGTTCACGGGCACCATCGAGGCCTTCCTTGCCTGGTGGGCACCGCAGGGGTTGGGGTGTTATATTGACCACTTTAATTGCACTCTTATTTGATGTTTTTAAGTTTCTGTTGATCTTTGTTATGTTCGGGCAGTGCCCCTAACAGGAACGGCCCTTTTTTGCTTTGTCCCTCAGTTTGTTTCCTTTCTCTGTTTGTTGGTGGACCTCAAAAGAGTTGCCAATTCATCTAACCTGCACAGCTTTGGGTTGTGGGGTAAGAATGTGCAACGAGTTCAATAATAGTTAACCTCTTGCATTTGCTGCATATTTCATTCTAGTTCTTGTTATAAACAATAATTGTGTTTATGTTTACAAACCCGGTGACTGTAATTTTTGGGCAGCCAAGAGTCAAAGATTCAGATACTTCTCGAAGAATTATTGATTAATTCACTTGTGTTGTGACTCCAGGTCAAGTGGGGCTGGAATTGGCTGCGTACTAGCCCAGGTTGGCATCACACTGCATACATAAAAACAGAAAAAGGCAGGAGAATGCCAAAACATTGGTTCATAAACTTTGTGCCTCTAACTATATAACAGACCAGCTAGAGAATAGGTGGGGGGGGGGGGGGGGGGGAGAGGTTAAACAATGTAAATGAAGTAACAAGATGCACACCTTTACATAGAGCAAATTCATAATGGTGCTATATGACTTATGGAAAACCTTGTAGGAGCAGGTCACATAAATTTGAGGTGGGGGTCCTACACTTTTCAGAATGTATCTGGTTTGGAACAGAGTACCGAAGTCAGGAAATCCCTTTGAATACACTCGATAATTATTCAATGCCAATTTTTAATCAAAGGATACTTGTCACTAATCCAGGAGTAAAAGATATTTTTCCACCATGCAAAAGTTAGAATGTTAGAAAGCTTTTTTTCATCCTAAATATGATGTGGAGATGCCGGCGTTGGACTGGGGTGAGCACAATAAGAAGTCTTACAACAACAGGTTAAAGTCCAACAGGTTTATTTTTGAATCACTAGCTTTAGGAGCACTGCTCCTTCATCATCAATGGACTTTAACCTGGTGTGGTAAGACTTCTTACATTAACCTAGACAGGAGACCCAGAATTTAGAATAAAGGATCAAATTCTAGAGCTGTGCCAAATATTCTCCAAAGCTCTGACTGCACCGGACCAATAGGATTGAATTTTGACACAGGACCAAACACAGTGTATGTAGTCACCCTCAACTTTAGGCGCATCGAGGATATGGCAGGATCAAACCTGTGTCTCAGGCTCACTGTGATGTGCAAACACTGCAATATTTTGAATGGAGTCTCCTTCATTCTATTACATACTAAAGTTTTATTGGCATATTTCCATACATTACCCCAGGTCTCCTCATCAGTATTGACTGTAATGTCTTTCTCTCAAGACCACAGGATTTCCCAATATACTCACACAGGATCTAGAGCACAAAGTGTCTCAAAACCTGTTAATTAACTGTTTGTGTTCTTTAAATATCTGAATTTTTTTCAACCGAGGAGATCGAATAGCAAAAAACATAATTGTCTTATTAAGGATAAAGTTTCTAAATTTCACATATTAAAAAAAGAGTGCCTTGGGATATCAAATTGCTGCAATAGCTGCTCAAAAGGTGACAAGTAAGCCCGACTGAGCATGTCTCCCAGACTACCTATTCCTATATCTCTTCAGATGTCGAACCCGTGATCCATAAGAATGGGTGGAAATTCGGGTTGCCCTGACTGGGAGAGAGAGCAGTAGGTAATTTCAATCTCCCTTCTAAGTGACAGACCATCCTCCATGCTCTAAGAGTGTTGATAATTATAGGATTCTCACACTTCGCAGAGCCAGCCTTGAAGTCCCTGTAGAATAATAGGGCCTGTTAAGAATACACCAACTGGCCTGAATCAATACTCAGCCACACGGAGGAGGGGTCCTGTCTAAATCAGTCCCTTAGAAACCTAAGATGAGAGGCTAGTTGACACATAATGTTCGGCACTCCCAATCGCTGCCTTGGAATCTGGGAGTTGCAACTTAGCCAACTTCAGACGAGGTTTCTTTGTGTTCCATATTGTCATGTGAGGGTACCTTTAAGACATGGATGTTTAAGCAATGTACCTTTAAGAAAACAGTGATGTCAGGGAGTGGGTGGGGCTGAGCTCAGGTCAGCCATTTTGCAGGTTTTGAGTTTCAGTTTTGAAAAAGAGCTGGTGTGTGTCGGTGTGTTTCCAGAGAGCTGCAGTTAGTTTGAAAAGAGCTTGTGAGTGTGTGTTTTGCAGTGAGCTGGATTTGCTGTGATGTCTGCCATAAAAGACCATCTCTGGATTATTTGGGTGATTTAAATTCATAATAGTAAAACCTTTAACCTGATGTGATACTGTTTAAAGGTGTTAAGTCTCTTGGAAGTTTGAAGGAACATTTTAAGGAATTATTTACTGTTGCAACATTTTCTGAGTTATCTTTGAAGTAAGGGTGTTAAGAAATCCAATGTTTATTTAAGATGTTAAGTTGAGTTCATGGGAGTGACCGGCAGCATGGCAACGGTGAGGAAACAGCAGAATATTCCAGATCCCGGGAGCCGAGTCTCCCCCGTTCTGTTTGAATAGCCCCCCCCCCCCGTTCTGTTTGAATAGCCCCCCCCCCACTCTGTTTGAATAGCGCCCCCCCCAGGTCTGTTTGAATAGCCCCCCCCCCGTTCTGTTTGAATAGCCCCCCCCCCCACTCTGTTTGAATAGCCCCCCCCGTTCTGTTTGAATAGCCCCCCCCCCACTCTGTTTGAATAGCCCCCCCCCGTTCTGTTTGAATAGTCCCCCCCGTTCTGTTTGAATAGCCCCCCCCCAGGTCTGTTTGAATAGCCCCCCCCCGTTCTGTTTGAATAGCCCCCCCCCCAGGTCTGTTTGAATAGCCCCCCCCGTTCTGTTAGAATAACCCCCCCCCCGTTCTGTTTGAATAACCCCCCCCCTGTTCTGTTTGAATAGCCCCCCCCACTCTGTTTGAATAAGCCCCCCCCCCCCCGTTGTGTTTGAATAACGCCCCCCCACTATGTTTGAATAGTCCCCCCCTCCCCCCCCGGTTCTGCTTAAATAGCCCCCCCCACCCTGTTTGAAAAGCCCCCCCACCCGTTCTGTTTGAATAACGCCCCCCCCCCACTCTGTTTGAATAGCCCCCCCCCCGGTTCTGCTTAAATAGCCCCCCCCCCCTGTTCTGGTTGAATAGCTCCCCCGGTTCAGTTTAAGTAGCCCCCCCCCCCCCGTTCTGTTTGAATAGCCCCCCCGTTCTGTTTGAATAGCCCCCCCGTTCTGTTTGAATAGCCGCCCCGTTCCGTTTGAATAGCCCCACCTGTTCTGTTTGAATAGCCCCCCCGCCCCCGTTCTGTTTGAATAGCCCCCCCCACCCCCCCGTTCTGTTTGAATAGCCATCCCACTCTGTTTGAATAGACCCCCCACTCTGTTTGAATAGCCCCCCCCCCCACACCGTTCGGTTTGAATAGCCCCCCCCCACTCTGTTTGAATAGCCCCCCATTCAGTTTGAATAGCCCCCCCGTTCTGTTTGAATAGTCCCCCCTCCCCCCCCGGTTCTGCTTAAATAGCCCCCCCCACTCTGTTTGAAAAGCCCCCCCACCCGTTCTGTTTGAATAACGCCCCCCCCCCCCACTCTGTTTGAATAGCCGCCCCCCCCCCCCCCCCGGTTCTGCTTAAATAGCCCCCCCCGCCCCTGTTCTGGTTGAATAGCCCCCCCCGGTTCAGTTTAAGTAGCCCCCCCCCGTTCTGTTTGAATAGCCCCCCCGTTCTGTTTGAATAGCCGCCCCGTTCCGTTTGAATAGCCCCACCTGTTCTGTTTGAATAGCCCCCCCCCCCTTCTGTTTGAATAGCCCCCCCCATTCTGTTTGAGTATCCCGCCCCTCTGTTTGAATAGCCCCCCCCATTCTGTTTGAATAGCCCCCCTCGCTCTGTTTGAATAGCCCCCCCATAAAAAAAAAAAAAAAAAAAAAAAAAAAAAGTTGAGTTCATGGAATAAACAGTGTTTTGTGTTTAAAAACCCATGTGTCCATAATTGTAATCCCACACCAAGGGAAAAAGACGTGTGCTAGGAAAAGCAACAAATCCATTAAAGGGTGAGGTTGGTTGAACTCCATGATACATTTTGGGGTTCTGAAAACGCCTCGCCCATAACAATATAAATGAACTAATCATTTCATTAATCCCCATTAAGACCCCAGCAGATAGCAAAGTTGGCAGCATCTGGAAAGGATCTAGTAACCTAGACAACACATTAATATTCATCATTACAATCCTCCCCAGCCAGGATATCGGCAGGGGGACCAATGTGTCAGGTCCCACCTAATAGACGCAATCAGCTGAAGGAAATTTGCCCTAGAAATTGCTTTAAAAAGGAGGTAACTACAACACCCAGGTAAGTAAACCCTGAGGGGGACCACCTAAAGAGGAAGTTAGCAAAGAGGGGAGGCCTTGCTCTGAGCCCACCCACTGTCATCGCCTCAGATTTCATAAAATTCAGTTTGTAACCCGAAAAAATCTATCCACCACATCAATAATAACAGGAACTGAAACGTCCGGTTTGGATACAAACAGCAGCACATCATCCACATAAAGTGTGATCTTATGCTGCTTCCCTCCACTGTGTAGCCCAGAAACCGAAGCCTCCACCAAAGACTCAAGAGTTACTGTGAACAATAATAGGGATAAAGGCACGACCCCCCCACCCCCCTCAACACATGTGAAAACCCGTAAGGCTGACTCTACGGCTATACCATCATCACCATCAGGAGGTTTACTGCTCAGAAAAGAGGAGAAATGTGGCGCAGTGGTTAGCACTGGAACTGCGGCGCTGAGGACCCGGGTTCGAATCCTGGCTCTGGGTCACTGTCCGTGTGGAATTTGCACATTCTCCCCATGTCTGTGTGGGTTTCACCCCCACAACCCAAAGGTGTGCAGGCTTGGTGGATTGGCCATGCTAAATTGCCCCTTAATTGGAAAAAAAAATAATTGGGTACTCTAAATTTTTTTAAAAAGAAGAGGTGAAAAGATAAGCCTAAAATAGAATGGGAGCCAAATGCCCCACCCGCATTTTGACCCTATCCATGAAGACCTAAACCTTTTAACCGCCTCCTGGCAAGGGCGCCACCCATATCTATCATGATTAACAGTAAGAAGTCTTACAACACCAGGTTAAAGTCCAACAGGTTTGTTTCGATGTCACTAGCTTTCGGAGCGCTGCTCCTTCCTCAGGTGAATGAAGAGGTATGTTCCAGAAACATATATAAAGACAGATTCAAAGATGCCAGACAATGCTTGGAATGCGAGCATTAGCAGGTGATTAAATCTTTACAGATCCAGAGATGGGGTAACCTCAGGTTAAAGAGGTGTGAATTGTGTCAAGCCAGGACAGTTGGTAGGATTTCGCAGGCCAGATGGTGGGGGATGAATGTAATGCAACATGAATCCCAGGTCCCAGGTTGAGGCCGGGAGGTTGTAGGTGAGGAACATATCAACCATGATAGAATGGTGGAGCGGACTTGATGGGCCGAATGGCCTAATTCTGCTCCTATATCTTATGAACTTATGAATCTAGCACTGAGCGGATGGCCCTCGAGCTGGCCCTCTTCCTCGTCAATAATGCCAAACTGATTCAATTTTTGTTTTGCAAACTTTAAACTCTCAGCCTGCTGAGTCAGCAAGGAATCAAGTGCCGCACAAACTGCGCCAATTACCCTCAACAACAAGCGGTCAGGGTTCTGACCTCACTCCCTCTCTGCCTCAGCCAAGTTAATTTCCAACCGCCGCTGTTGTTTCAGCATTCTGTGCCTTTTGTTGGCTGTGTAAGAAATAACTAGCCCCCTATTATAAACCTTACATGTGTCCCACAAGGTGGAGTGGGTTACATTCCTCTTTCAAGCAGCTGTTTTTCTAACCGCAGTTAGATGAGGGGGCAGCACTTAGACAGAGCACCTGGGGCGGGATTCTCCACTCCCACGCCGAAGTGGCCGCGCCGTCGTGAACGCCATCGAGGTTCACGACGGCGCGGAACGGCCCCGGTCCCGACCGATTCAGGCCCTGACAATGGGCCAGTATCAGGGCCGCGTCATCTACATGCGCCAGGCCTTGTCGCCCGTGTAAAAGCGGCGCCGCATAGATGACGCTGCCGGCGCCGCATAACGGGCGTCATCCGCGCATGCGCAGGTTGGCCGGCGCCAACCCGCGCATGCGTGGTTACCGTCCTCTCTAAGTCCGCCCCGCAAGAAGATGGGGAACGGATCTTGCGGGGCCGCGGAAGGAAGGAGGTCCTCCTTCAGAGAGGACGGCCCGATGATCGGTGGGCACCGATCGCGGGCCACCCCACATTCCAGGTGAAGCCCTGTGCAGGATCCCCCCTCGCCCCCCCCCACAGGCCGCCCCCTCAGCGTTCATGCACCGCCCACGACTGCAGCGACCAGGTGTGGACGGTGCCGGGGGAACCCGCCGTTTTGGCCTGGCCGCTCGGCCCATCCGGGCCTCAGAATAGCCGGGGTGCCGGAGAATCGCCATTTTCGGTGTCTCCGGTGATTCTCTGGCCTGCGGCCCGCGAAATTCGACCGGGTTGTTCCCGCTGTTTGGGAGAATTGCGGGAGGGCGTCGGACCGGCGGCCCCGGAAATTTTGGGGGCTCAGGCGATTCTCCCAACCGGCGTGGGAGTGGAGAATCGCGCCCCTGGTCTTTCTAGGAAGCTCTTCAGAACAAAGAGACAGCCTCTTTTTAAAAAACTGCGGCTGGAAAAACATCTGCTCAAAAGAGAAAGTACTTCAGAATTAATGGTCTCCTGTAGAGCTCTCAATACACAACAGTAACCCTTCCCTTGAAACTGCCTGGACTTGTCAATCAAGAGGCTTTATTGAATATAATCCTTATTGTAACAAGTAGGCTTACATTAACACTGCAATGAAGTAACTGTGAAAAGCCCCTAGTCACCACATTCCGGCGCCTGTTCGGGTACACGGAGGGGGAATGCAGAATGTCCAATTCACCTAACAGCTCATCTTTTGGGACTTGTGGGAGGAAACCGGAGCACTCGGAGGAAACCCACGCAGACACAGGGAGAACGTGCAGTCTCTGCACAGACAGTGACCCAAGCCAGAAATCGAACATGGGACCCTGGCACTTTGAAGCAACAGTGCTAACCACTGTGCTACCATGCCGCTGGTCCATGAAATTGAATGTAAACAATGCAGTTCAAAGATTTTAAGTTTCTGAGCTTGCAGAGAGGCTTCAATAGAAGGGCAATGAAATTGACTGTGAAAATAATACTCCAAATTACAGGGAATACTTTTAGCTTTACCTCACAAATCTTTCATCTTGACGTGCTGGTAGACACTTTAAAGAGTTAAAGGCTGCAAATGGAAAGACCATTTCCATCCCAGGAAAGACCCCTCAACCTGAGCTCCTCCAGCCGAGCCCAAGCCCCCAGACCCACACCTCTCATGAAGGACACCCTGCTTGACACCCTGGAGGCAAGTGTAGGGCAGGTACTAAGCCCTTGGCCCCACCCCACTCAGAGTGCAGGCCCTATTTTCTCAGGGCTTGCACGCCAGTGGATCTCCTAGCTTTGTGGGGGGGCGGGGGGGGGGGGGGGGGGGGTGGGGGGCGGCAGGGGGCGGTGGAACATCCCAGCAGGGAGATAAATCAGGCATCCTGCCCAATAATAGCATTGGTGATAAGGTATTCGCATGTTCCTGCTGGGTCTTGGTGGGAACCTCATCAGAGACAATGGGCTGGGCCAGAGACTCACCACACTTTTAACACCCTGTGTGAAACCCAGTTTTTGCCTTACGACCAATTCTCCGGACCATCATGATTCCCGCTACTGGCTAGCGGCCCTGGAGAATTTCCATCCCCCAACGTCTTTATCTCAGATAAGAAACCTGTCTGTACCACTGCAAGATCCAGTCACAATTCTGTCATCCGAAAATGAAAAGATTTCAAATAAAATTACAGCAACAGTAGTTCTAAGTGGACATTGCTCAATACATGTGAGGACCGGTAAGGCTGACTCTACGGCCCAACCGTCATCACCATCAGGAGGTTTACTCCTCAGAAAAGAGAGAAATGATAAGCCTAAAAGAGAATTGGAGTCAAATTCCTGTCCTACATTTTGACCCTACCCAAGAAGATCAAAACCTCTTACCTACCTCCTGGCAAGGGTACCACTCATATCTATTTATCATGATTCAAATAAGGAGCGAAGGAGACAAGAGAACGTACCTTAGAAGGAAACGTAGTGCATATTTACCAGGATTTGGGTGCGGAGTTGACCAAGCAGCAGGCTGGGTTCAATATGGTCAAGGCGACCCTCTACAAGAAAGGAGTGAAGTTCGGGGTGTTATATCCTGCTCGTCTGTGGGTCATGCACCTGAATCAGGAATTTTATTTTGATACACCGGAGGAGACAAGTAATTTTATGAGAGACCATGGACTGGGAGGCTTGTGAAGACAGTGATCTTTGGAGATGCCACTATGGAGAATGCAGATGTGTATGCTAAGTGTATTCTTGTAGTTACTATGTGTGCATGTGGATTAGATAAGTTGTGTTCAACTGTTTTGGGGGAGTAGGCGGTTGCCTCGAGTGGGGGAAACCATACTAGCAGGTAGGCCACATAATGGCAGTGCAATGGCAGGAGGTTTTCTGGAGGATGTGGGAGGGAGAGAGTGGGGTGGGCTGTTTTTTTGATGTGTCATAGTCATGGGAATGTTGGAACGTAAGTCAGTGGTTTTAACGAGTGTACGCTCCAAATTGGGACCATGTGGAGTTTATGAAGAGTGTTGGTTGCCATACCAGACATGGACGGGCACCAATTGATTTTGGGGGGCGATTTGAATTGTGTTCTGAATCCCAAGTTGGAACGGTCTAAGCAGAAGTCGTTAGCCCCTTCGGGGGTAGCGAAGGTACCGGCGCCGTTTATGAAGGAAATGGGTGGAGCGGATCCGTGGAGATTTTTTCACCCTAGTTCTACAAAATTATGAGGGTAGGTCTACAAAATAATGAGGGGCATAGACAGAGTGGATAGTCCGAGACATTTTCCCAGGGTAGAGGGGTCAATTACTAGGGGGTATAGGTTTAAGGTGCAAGGGGAAAGGTTTACAGGAGATGTACGAGGCAAGTTTTTTTACACAGAGGGTAGTGGGTGCCTGGAACTCGCTGCCAGAGGAGGTGGTGGAAGCAGCGACGATAGTGACGTTTAAGGGGCATCTTGACAAATACATGAATAGGATGGGAATAGAGGGATACGGACCCCGGAAGTGTAGAAGATTTTAGTTTAGACGGGCAGCATAGTCGGCGCAGGCTTGGAGGGCCGAAGGGCCTGTTCCTTTTCTTTGTTCTTTGTTGGCAGGGAATTCTCGTTCTCTTCTCCGGTGCATAATGTCTATTCATGTATTGATTTTTTTTATGATGAGGAGGTCTCTGCTCCCATAGGTGAGCAATGTGGAATGTTCTGCGAGAGTTATTTCGGATCATTCTCCACACCTGGTGGATGTGGTCTTGGAGACTGAGACGGTTCAGCGGCTGGTGCGGAGTTTGGATGTGGGGCTTTAGGCAGTTTTGGGATTTTGTGTAAAGGTGGCTAGGGTGATTGATGCGTATGTGGCGTTCAATAAAAATGGGGAGCTGTTTCCCTCGGTAACTGCTGCGGTGCTGAAGGGGGTATTGTACGAATATGGGAGAAGGTCAGTCGTCTCTTGGCAGGTTAGTTGAGGTGAAAGGCGACCTCCCAAGAGACTGTTCAGATTCGGGAATCAGGGGATGGGCTGGTGCCTGTGCCAGATAAAGTGAATGGGGCGTTTGAGGTGTTCTATAAAAATCTATACCGGTCGGAGCCGCCTGTGGAGGAATGGGCTGTCATGGAGTTTCTGGACGGGTTGCAGTGTCCTAAGGTTGAGGGGGAGAATCGGGAAGGGTTGGAGGTGCTGTTGGGGGTGGAGGAGGTTCAGACAGCTATTGGGCGAATGCAGGTGGGGAAAGCAGCAGGTACATGTGTGTAAAGCATCCATGTAGCAAGCTCTTTCTTCAGTCTATTTGAACTAGTCCAGGTCTCAAAGAACTATTAGTCAGCTAGAATAATGCTCGCACATTACCTCTCTGATTTTCTACTGTATTTGGAGTTAAAAGTCATCAGGTCCAGCAACTTGATTAATCTTCAGCACCTTAAACCAAGCAAAGGCCATTTACATTCAAGAGGTCAATAACTAAAGAATTTGTACTGACTGCTGTTTAATCCTCCATAGTGAAGATTAATACATATATTTACATTGAAGTCATATCCTACTCCTCAATGCCGACAACCCTGTTACATTTTTCAAAGGACTTAGGTGGTTTATCTGGCCACTAACAGAACTGATAAAACTTTACCATGGGAATGCCACCTGATTCAGATTATTCTCCAGTAGAATTTTGGCATTCAATTGTGGCTTTAGGTATCTTCAGCTGTACCTGATACCTATATATGTAATCGTGCTGAAATATTTGTTTTTCACCCCACCATCGCCAGTTTTGAAACCTTTCTTTATTCCTGAAAATGAAACCCATTCTTACAACAGGCCCAACAAGTTGTCTCTAATTTTCTCAAACAAATAAAATAGAATGATACAATGACTATTGATATGAATTGAGGGTTCTTCGAACATGGAGTGTTCCCACCAGAAACAGTGAAAGGAATACACTCCATCATATATTTTCTGTCTGAAACATAAAAAAAGAGAAGTATGTGAAATAGGGTGACATGGGTGGGTTTTTCTGAGAGTTGTGCAGCAACAATGATCAGCCAAATGGATTCCCTATGTTCTGTGAAATTCTATAGTACCCACATGGAAATCGTACATCATCTCAGGAGTAACATTGAAAATAGGAGCAGGAGGAGGCCATTCAGCCCTTCAAGCCTGCTCTGCCATTCATTATGATCATGGCTGACCATCCAACTCAGTAACCTGTTACCGAACCAAAATGCATGAAAGGAAATTTGGTCAAGTAAAGAAATATTCGGACTCAAGCTTAAAAAAAGAAAGAAGACACAAAGATGGAAACCATAGGTGTCCAGACACAAAGACCCACCCTGGTGAACCACAAGAAAGGACATAAACAAAAGATAGAAACATTGGAGCGTAAAGGAGGAAGGAACATTGGAACCAGACAACCGCACATATTTGCAGACCCTGAGCAAGAGGATCTTCTGAGCTTTGTGGTTGCAAAGGGCTGTTTAGGATGGAAACTGCTTGGGGGACAATGAAACAGGTGTGCCCTGTTTACCAGACTTCGGGAAGAATGATATAAGTCACAAAACGTACTGACACAAATGACATTGATCAGTCAAGAAGGGGAAGTCATTGTTTCATTGTTCGTGAGATCGAAGAAGCATGAATGAAAACCCTGGGAACAACCATCTCAGAAGATGACCCTGACTCAGGTACTCAGAGTTCAGTGAGGTACTCCTGGAGAAGAGCCTGGCCGGCTGTTCTCCTAGGATGACACAGGAGTTTGATTCATGAATGGATCATTATTTATCAGTATAGAGAGTTAAAGACTGTAGGCGATATTTATTCAGTTTAAAATCTGTGTGACATTAGTACAAATATATTAATACTATTACTCTTGTGTAGTTTGTGTGATGTGTCAGCTGTGAATCCTCAAGGAGAAGGGGAGCAACAAGCCTGTTCCCCCTTACACTCTTATCCTTGATCCCTTTTGCCGCAAGAGCTATATCTAACTCCTTCTTGAAAACATATGTTTGGCAGAGAACTCCACAGGCTCACCACTCTCGGGGTGAAGAAATTTCTCCTCATCTCAGCCCTAAATGGTCTACTCCATATGCTCAGATTGTAACCACCGGCATCTGGAATCCCCGCCATTAGGAACATCCTTCCTGCACCTAGCCCTGTTAGAATTTTATAGGTTTCTATGAGATACCCCTCATTCTTCTAACTCCAGCAAATATAATCCTAACCGACTCATCTCTCCTCATACATCAATCCTGGCATCCCAGGAATCTATCTGGTAAACCTTCACTGCACTGCCTCCATAGCAAGAACATTCTTCCTCAGATAAGGAGACTAAGGAGGCACAATATTCCAGATGTTGTCTCACTAAGACCCTGTATAACTGCAGCAAGACATCCCTGCTCCTGTACTCAAATCCTCTCGAAATGAAGGCCAACATACCATTTGCCTTCATCGCCACCTGCATGCTTACCTTCAGCAACACCCAGGTCTCGATGCACATTGCCTTCTCTCAATATATAGCCATTCAGATAATAATGTCATCCTGATTTTGCTGACAAAGTGGAGAATGTAAGGGTTCTTCCTGTTTATTCCCTTATTTCCCCTTTCTATTATTTTGCCGCAGATATATATTTAATTTTTAATTTAGAGTACCCAATTCATTTTTTCCAAATAAGGGGCAATTTTAATGTGGCCAATCCACCTACCCTGCACATCTTTGGGTTGTGGGGACGAACCCCATGCAAACATGGGGAGAATATGCAAACTCCACATGGACAGTGACCCAAAGCCGGGATCAAACCTGGGACCTCGGTGCCATGAGACAGCAGTGCGAACCACTGAGCCACCGTGCTGTGTGCCATGGATATTTTTGATCCATGGATGATAAATGCAAATATATCTTTAATTCAAGCAACAGATTTCAGAAACTACAGGCGCTCCATTACTCAGCATGAACAGCATTCACCTTAATACAAATTCTTCTGTCACCCCCAACTCTTGACAATTTGTTTTAAAGAAAGGGTGTGTACTATAAAGTCTTGTTGAGTTGCTGCAATGACCCATATGACCAGCACTGGTGTAAGCCATGATGGTTTTTAAATAAACTGAGGCGGCACTGATTTGCCTCAAAATTATCCTTTTTATCTGGAGCCTTTGGAATGTAAATGAGGAGGGGAAAGGTTACTTGCAGACAGGGTCCCAGTATTCTTGAAAAAATGAGGAAGAGAATATCAATGCTGGGTGGCTTGAAGATTGAAGAAAATTATTGGCAAATGAAAAGACTGGCACAGTATAGAGCGGTGTGGAAAGACCTGCCTTTGAGCAGAGCAGGCAAGATGATGACAATGTCTTGTACTAGTTGACGTTGAGGGCAGCACGGTAGCACAAGTGCATAGCACTGTGGCTTCACAGCGCCAGGGTTCCAGGTTCGATTCCCCACTGGGTCACTGTCTCTGCGGAGTCTGCACGTTCTCCCCGTGTCTGCGTGGGTTTCCTCCGGGTGCTGCGGTTTCATCCCACAGTCCAAAGATGTGCAGGTTAGGTGGATTGGCCATGATAAATTGCCCTTAGTTCTGTTGTGGGCAAAGTCTTGGAAAGGAGCATAAGAGGTAGGATTTATAATCATCTAGAAAGGAATAATTTGATTTGGGATAGTCGACAAGGTTTTGTTAAGGGTAGGCCGTGCCTAACAAACCTGATTGAGTTCTTTGAGAAGGTGACCAAACAGGTGGACGAGGGTAAAGCAGTTGATGTGGTGTATATGGATTTCAGTAAAGCGTTTGATAAGGTTCCCCACGGTAGGCTATTGCAGAAAATTTGGAGGCATGGGATTCAGGGTGATTTAGCAGTTTGGATCAGAAATTGGCTAGCTGTAAGAAGACAGAGGGTGGTGGTTGATGAGAAATGTTCAGCCTGGAGTTCAGTTACTAGTGGTGTACCACAAGGATCTGTTTTGGGGCCACTGCTGTTTGTCATTTTTATAAAATGAACTGGAGGAGGGCGTAGAAGGATGGGTGAGTAAATTTGTGGTTGACACTAAAGTCGGTGGAGTTGTGGAGAGTGCGGAAGGATGTTGCAGGTTACAGAGGGACATAGATAAGCTGCAGAGCTGGGCTGAGAAGTGGCAAATTGAGTTTAATGCAGAAAAGTGTGAGGTGATTCATTTTGGAAGGAGTAACAGGAATACAGAGTACTGGGCTAATGGTAAGATTCTTGGTAGTGTGGATGAGCAGAGAGATCTTGGTGTCCATGTACATAGATCCCTGAAAGTTGCCACCCAGGTTGATAGGGTTGTTAAGAAGGCGTACGGTGTGTTAGCTTTTATTGGTAGAGGGATTGAGTTTCGGAGCCATGAGGTCATGTTGCAGCTGTACAAAACTCTGGTGCGGCCGCATTTGGAGTATTGCATGCAATTCTGGTCGCCGCATTATAGGAAGGATGTGGAAGCATTGGAAAGGGTGCAGAGGAGATTTACCAGGATGTTGCCTGGTATGGAGGGAAGATCTTATGAGAATAGGCTGAGGGACCTGAGGCGGTTTTCATTAGAGAGAAGAAGGTTAAGAGGTGACTTAATAGAGGCATACAAGGTGATCAGAGGATTAGATAGGGTGGACAGTGAGAGCTTTTTTCCTCGGATGGTGATGGCTAGCATGAGGGGACATAGCTTTAAATTAAGGGGAGATAGATATAAGATAGATGTCAGAGGTAGGTTCTTTACTCAGAGAGTAGTAAGGGCGTGGAATGCCCTGCCTGCAACAGTAGTGGACTCGCCAACATTAAGGGCATTTAAATGGCCATTGGATAGACATATGGACGATAAGGGAATAATGTAGATGGGCTTTAGATTGGTTTCACAGATCGGCGCAACATCGAGGGCCGAAGGGCCTGTACTGCGCTGTAATGTTCTATTGTCTATACAGTTTGACAGGAAGTGGAAGGACGGATGGACGAATGGATGAATGAATCTGCAGGAAAACCATTACAGGCTGCGAAGACATGAACCTTTTCTCTCTATTCAGAAAAGCCTGGAGTGCTGTATTTGTGAAACTAGAGACCTGAGTGAATCTATAATAAAACCAAGAACTGAAAGTACAATTTGAAAAAGAGTAAAGTGCTGGAAACTACCATCTGAAACAAAGACTCTGTTGTGTTATGCTGCTTCGGGTAACACAGGCTGCTACTTGATGCAGTCTTAACTAAAGGATGCTCCAGACTCTGAAGTGAGTTCAACGTGTTTATTGAACTATTAACACAGTTCTCAAATGAGTTTGACTCTCTGCTAATCTAACTGTAGTAACTCAGTCTAACTGTACCAGCTTGCTCTAAGCCACGTGCTGCTGCTGATCAACCCTGTCTAACTCTCTAGATGTCTGTCTGTGGAAAGAGGCAGGGTGTGAGTGCCTCATCCCTTTTATAGTGTTTATGTCATGCCCCCTTGAGGTGATGCCACCTCTGAGTGTCCTGACTGCCCATTGGTTGTGTCCTATTCTGAGTGTTCATTGGTTGCATGTTTGCATATCATGACATCTCCCCACCTTTTTTTTTCTTTTAGATGTATATACAAGTGAATGTGTCAGTCTGTGACTAACTGAGGAATACAGTTCAGAACAAACAAAACAAATGCTCAAAAGTCCAGTCTCTGAGGCTTGCACCTGATCCTCGGCGACCGCCGGAGAGGTGATGGAGGGGATGACGGTGTCTTGACAGGCAAGTGAGAGGCACGACTGGTGGCCTCGTGGTTCGAGGTGTCTGGAGGTGGCAATTCGACATGTGGAAATGGAGGGGAAAGTGGTTGTGGGCAAACAACTTTTCGCAGTGCCCTTCGATTCCTTCGCACAATGGAGCCATCAGCCATACGTATGACATATGATCTGGGCGCGGCCTGTCGAACAACGACAGCTGGAGCAGATCACCCACCATCCGGTATCTTGATCCTGACCGTGTCTTCCGGGGATAGCATGTCCAGATCGGTGGCAAGTGCGTCATAGCCCTGCTTCTGGCTGTCGCAAAGCTGCTGCATCTTCTGCAGCACCGGGAGGTGATCCAGGTTGGGCAGGTGTATGGCTGGAAGCGTCGTCCGCAGGTCCCTGTTCATCAGCAGTTGAGCTGGCGACATGCCAGTGAACAAGGGAGTCACCCGGTACGCTTGCAGTGCAAGGTGTATGTCGGAAGCGGAGTCCGAGGCCTTGCGGATGAGCTGCTTAACGATGTGCACACCTTTTTCGACTTTGCCATTGGACTGCGGATAGTGCGGACTGGAGGTGACACGCCTGAAATTGTAGCTCTTGGCAAACGTGGACCATTCTCTTTTTAAAAAAAAAAAATATTTTATTGAAAATTGTTTCCCAAACAACAATTTTTCCCCTCTTACAAAACAAACGTAACAATACAGAAATTTTTAACAATACACAAATAACAAAACCCCATTATCTTTTGACCTTAACTAAACTAAACCCCCCCCCCCCCCCTCCCCCTCCCCCCTGGGTTGCTGCTGCTGGTCATCTGTCTTCCCTCTAACGTTCCCCTAGGTAGTCGAGAAATGGCTGCCACCGCTTGGTGAACCCTTGAGCCGATCCTCTCAGGGCAAACTTTATCTGCTCCAGTTTAATGAACCCCGCCATATCATTTACCCAGGCCTCCAGTCCGGGGGGTTTCGCCTCCTTCCACATGAGTAGGATCCTGCGCCGGGCTACTTCCAATACCCTTCCAGTGCCGGGCACGCCCAAAACATATGTGCGTGGTTTGCCGGGCTCCCGCCACACCTCCCACATTTGTCCTCCACTCCAAAGAACCTGCTCAATCTTGCTCCCATTATGTGTGCTCTATGTAGCACCTTAAACTGAATCAGGCTAAGCCTGGCGCATGAGGAAGAGGAATTTACCCTGCTTAGGGCATCAGCCCACATACCCTCCTCTATCTCCTCCCCTAGTTCTTCTTCCCACTTTCCTTTTAGTTCGCCCACCGACTCCTCCCCCTCTTCCCTCATCTCTAGGTAAATCTTTGACACCTTGCCCTCTCCGACCCACACCCCTGAAAGCACTCTGTCCTGTATCCCCTGTGTCGGGAGCAACGGAAATTCCCTCACCTGTTGTCTAGTAAACGCCCTCACCTGCATATATCTCAAGAAATTTCCCCGGGGCAACTTATACTTTTCCTCCAATGCTCCCAAGCTCACAAAAGTCCCATCTATAAATAAATCTCCCACCCTCCTAATTCCCAACTGGTACCAGCTCTGAAATCCTCCATCCATTCTTCCTGGGGCGAACCTATGGTTGTTCCTGATTGGAGACCCCACCAGGGCTCCCCCGCACCCCTCTCTGTTGCCTCCACTGTCCCCAGATATTCAATGTTGCCGCCACCACTGGGTTTGTGGTAAACATTTTAGATGAGAACGGTAGCGGCGCCGTCACCAGCGCCTCTAAACTCGTCCCTTTACAGGACTTTCTCTCCAGTCTTTTCCACGCCGCTCCCTCACCCTCCATCATCCATTTACGTATCATTGCCACATTGGCAGCCCAATAGTAATCGCCCAAGTTCGGTAGTGCCAATCCTCCTCTGTCCCTACTACGCTGAAGGAACCCCCTCCTTACTCTCGGAACTTTCCCTGCCCACACGAAGCTCGTGATGCTCCTGTCTATTTTATTAAAAAAGGTCTTGGTGATTAGTATAGGGAGACATTGAAATACAAATAAGAACCTCGGGAGGACCATCATCTTAATTGCTTGCACCCTGCCCGCCAACGACAGAGGCTGCATGTCCCACCTCTTGAAGTTCTACCAGCCGAGTCAGATTAAGTCTGTGCAAGGTTCCCCAGCTCCTAGCGATCTGAATCCCCAGGTATCGGAAGTTTCTTTCCACTTTCCTTAGAGGCAAGCCTTCTATCTCTCTACTCTGGTCCCCTGGATGTATCACAAATAATTCACTCTTCCCCCATGTTTAGCCTATACCCCGAGAAATCCCCGAACCCCCTCAAAATTCGCATAACCTCTATCATCCCCCCCGCTGGGTCCGACACGTATAACAATAGGTCATCTGCGTATAACGAGACTCGGTGTTCTTCTCCCCCTCTAATCACCCCTCTCCATTTCCTGGAGTCTCTCAACGCCATGGCCAGAGGTTCAATTGCCAACGCGAACAACAATGGAGACAGCGGGCATCCCTGTCTTGTTCCCCTATATAGTCGGAAATACTCCGATCTATGTCGACCTGTAACTACACTTGCCGTTGGAGCCCCATAAAGAAGTCTAACCCAGCTAATAAACCCGTTCCCAAACCCAAACCTCCTTAACACTTCCCATAAATACTCCCACTCCACCCTATCAAATGCCTTCTCTGCATCCATTGCCGCCACTATCTCTGCCTCCCCCTCCACTGGGGGCATCATTATCACCCCTAGTAGTCGTCGTACGTTAACATTCAGTTGTCTCCCTTTTACGAACCCTGTCTGGTCTTCGTGCACTACCCCCGGGACACAGTCTTCTATCCTCAATGCCAGTACCTTTGCCAACAATTTGGCGTCCACGTTCAATAATGAAATAGGTCTATAGGACCCGCACTGCAACGGATCTTTATCCCTCTTCAAAATTAACGATATCGTCGCCTCCGACATCGTCGGGGGTAGAGTCCCCCCTTCCCTGGCCTCATTGAACGTCCTCACCATCAACGGGGCCAACAAGTCCACATATTTTCTGTAATATTCCACCGGGAACCCGTCTGGTCCAGGGGCCTTCCCTGCTTGCATGCTTCCCAGTCCCTTAATAACCTCGTCCACCCCAATCGGTGCCCCCAGGCCTACCACCTCCTGTTCCTCCACTTTCGGGAACCTCAATTGGTCCAGGAACTGCCGCATCCCCTCCTCTCCCTCTGGGGGTTGAGACCTATACAGTTCCTCATAGAAGGTCTTGAACACCTCATTTATCTTTCCTGCCCTTCGCACCGTGTCTCCCCTTTCGTCTCTAATTCCTCCTATCTCCCTCGCTGCTGCCCTCTTTCGCAATTGATGAGCCAACAGGCGACTAGCCTTTTCCCCATATTCATACCTCCTCCCCTGTGCCTTCTTCCACAGTACCTCCGCCTTTCTGGTGGTCAGAAGGTCAAACTCCGTCTGGAGTCGTCTCCTCTCCCTGTACAATTCCTACTCCGGGGTCTCTGCAAATTCCCTATCCACCCTTAAAATCTCCCCCAGTAATCTTTCCCTTTCCTTGGCCTCTGTTTTCCTTTTGTGGGCCCCAATGGAGATCAGCTCTCCTCTGACCACCGCTTTTAGTGCTTCCCATACCACTCCCACAGGGACCTCGCCGTCGTCATTGACCTCCAGGTATCTCTCAATACACCCCCGCACTCTTGCACACACTCCCTCATCCGCCATCAGTCCCACATCTAATCGCCAGAGTGTTCTCTGCTCCCTTTCCTCTCCTAATTCCAGGTCCACCCAATGTGGGGCATGATCCGAAACCGCTATGGCTGAGTACTCAGCTTCTTCCACCCTAGAGATCAACGACCTTCCCAAAACAAAAAAATCTATCCGGGAGTACACTTTATGGACATGGGAGAAGAAGGAAAACTCCCTAGCCCTAGGTCTAAGAAATCGCCATGGATCCACTCCCCCCATTTGGTCCATAAACCCCTTAAGTACCTTGGCCGCTGCCGGCCTTCTTCCGGTCCTTGAGCTGGATCTATCTAGCCCCGGGTCCAGCACCGTATTAAAGTCCCCTCCTAAAATCAAGTTTCCTACCTCCAGGTCCGGTATACGCCCCAGCATCCGTCTCATAAATCCCGCATCGTCCCAGTTTGGGACATACACATTAACCAACACGACCTCCATTCCCTCCAGTCTGCCACTCACCATTACATATCTACCTCCGCTATCTGCTACGAAGTTCTTTGCTTCAAATGCTACCCGTTTCCCCACCAAAATGGCCACCCCTCTATTCTTTGAGTCCAGTCCTGAGTGGAACACCTGTCCCACCCATCCTTTCCTTAACCTAACTTGGTCCGCCACCTTTAGGTGCGTCTCTTGGAGCATAACCACGTCTGCCCTTAATCCTTTCAAATGCGCGAGCACTCGGGCCCTTTTTATCGGTCCGTTCAGGTCTCTCACGTTCCATGTGATCAGCCTCACTAGGGGGCTACCTGACCCCCTCCCGTGTCGACTAGCCATTACCTTCTCTAGGCCAGTCCCATATCCCGCCTCCGCGCTCCCGCTCGCTCCCCCAGCGTCGCACACCATCCCCGCCCACCCAATCTTTAGCCATTTCCTTTTGGATTTCCGCAGCAGCAACCCAGTTGTCCCCCCCCCGGCTAGATCTCTTTCTAGCGTGATTGCTCCCCCATATTACTTCCGTAAGTCAGCTGACTTCAACTGACCCCAGCTACTCCTGCTCACTCCTCGACCCCCCCGTGTGGGGAACTCCCATCCGCCTTGCGCCTGTCTTCCCGCCTTATTCTTTCTGGCGCGGGAACATCCCGTTACCTGACCCGCCTCTTATGGCGCAGCTCCCTTTCCCCTCCCCCTCTCCTTCCCCATTCTCCAACTATGTCCCGTCTTTCCCCCCTCACCGCCGCCCACATTTCCCCAATGTCTCCCCCTTCCCAATTTACTTCTCAATTAACATCAACCATAAAATTAACAATAACATTTCCTGCAGCATCAGTCCCTCAGTTCCGATCCAATTTCTCCACTTTGATAAAGGTCCATGCTTCCTCCGCCGTCTCGAAATAATGGTGTCTCTCCTGATGCGTGACCCATAGTCTTGCCGGCTGCAGCATCCCGAACTTCACCTTCCTTTTATGCAACACCTCTTTGGCTCGGTTAAAGCTCGCCCTCCTTCTCGCCACCTCCGCACTTCAATCCTGGTACACCCGTACCACTGCATTCTCCCATCTGCTACTCCGCACCTTTTTAGCCCATCTCAGGACCTCATCTCTAACCTTAAGGCGGTAAAATCGCACGATTATCGCCCTGGGTGGTTCTCCCGCTTTTGGTCTTCTTGCCGGAATCCGATTTGCCCACTCCACCTCCAAGGGGCCCATAGGGGCCTCAGCACCCATCAGTGAGCTCAGCATCGTACTTGCATACGCTCCACAGTCCACTCCTTCCACACCCTCAGGGAGACCCAGTATCCGAAGGTTCTTCCTTCGCGCTCCGTTTTCTAGGGCCTCGATCCTTTCAGTACACTTTTTATGAAGTGCCTCGTGCGTCTGTGTCTTAACCGCCAGGCCCAGGATCTCGTCCTCAATATCTGTCACCTCCTGCTCCACCACGCGGAGCTCTGTCTCCTGGGTCTTTAGTGTCTCCTTGAGCCCCTCAATTGCCTGTAGCATCGGGGTCAGCACCTCCCTCTTCAGCAGCTCCACGCACCGTCTCACAATTTCATCCTGCTCGGGCTCCCATGTCGCCTGCGCTTTCTCCGCCGCCATCTTGTACTTCTCTCTTTCTGGCCCTTTGGTCGACGATTCCTCGCGCTGCAGCCGCCGCCGCCGGTTTTTTCCTCCTTCGTTGGGGGGGGGGGGGACTCCCTTCTCACACACCCCACACCGGGTTGCGTCGTCAAAAAATTCCCTGTTGGGGCTCTTAAAAGAGCCCGAAGGTCCGTCGGAGCTGGAACCGCCGAAACGTACGGCTAGCAAGGCATCACCGCAACCGGAAGTCAACGTGGACCATTCTCAACTGTAGAAGCACGGGCCATTGTTGCTCATGACGGTGTTCGGGATGCCATGCCGTGAGAATGTCTCTTTACACGCTTTGATGACGGTCCGTGAGGTGAGGTCTGGCAGCTTCAGCACCTCAGGATAGTTCGAAAAGTAATCGATGATTAAGATATAGTCGCAACCATTCGCGTGGAATAGGTCAATGCCAACCTTGGACCACGGAGAGGTCTCTAGGTCATGTGGTTGGAGCGTCTCCTTGCTCTGCGCTGGTCGGAACCTCTGACAGGTTTCGCAGTTCAGGATCATGTCCGTGATGTCCTGGTTGATGCCGGGCCAGTAGACAGCTTGACGGGCCTGACGTCTGCACTTTTCTACGCCTAGGTGTCCCTCATGAATCTGCCGCAGTACCATACTCTGGGGAGGTAGCGGGATGACTATCCTGTCCAGCTTGAGCAGGATGCCGTTGATCAGTGTCAAGTCGTCCTTGACGTCGTAGAATTGAGGGCATTGCCCTTTCTGCTGAGGTTGTGGATGACTCGCTGCAACAGGGGGTCTTTGGCCGTCTCTTCACGGATGAGAACGGTCTTTTCATCTGTTGCTGGGAGAGTGCTTGCACACAGTTGCACCTGCAATTCAATGTGCTGGATTATCTCCAGTGGTTCACTGGGTGAGTTGACGGAGCAGGACAATGCATCGGCGATGATGAGCTCCTTGCCAGGTGTGTACACCAAATTGAAATCATACCTCCGGAGTTTGAGCAGAATTCTCTGCAAACGAGGCGTCATGTCGGTCAGGTGCTTTTGGATGATGTGGCCCAAATGATGGGTCAAAGAACGCAAGGAGGGTGCAGTGGTGAGCTTGGCTTTCAGCTCCAGCCACTCTGTTCGCTGCTCCGCCTTCCACTCAAAGGCGGTTGATTTTTTTCATCAGGTTGCGTAGGACCGCGGTGTGGGTGGCCAAATTCGGGATGAACTTGCCAAGGAAATTGACCATTCCCAGGAATCGCAGTACTGCCTTCTTGTCCTCGGGGTCTTTCATTGTCTCGATGGCTTTAATTTTGTCCGGGCGCACACCATGTTGCGAAATCTGATCGCCCAGGAACTTCAGCGTGGATGTCCCAAAACAGCACTTGGACCTGTTTAGCTTGAGGCCATGTTCGTGTATGCGTCAGAATATTTTCTTGAGTCGTGGCACATGTTCCTCTGGGGTTGTGGACCAGATTATGATATTGTCAACGTAGACACAAACCCCTTCTATTCCCTCCATCATCTGTTCCATGATGCAATGGAAAATCTCTGATGCCGAGATGATGCCAAACGGCATTCGGTTGTAGCAGAATCTGCCAGAAGGCATGATGAAGGTGCAGAGCCTTCTGCTGGATTCTTCAAGTTGGATTTGCCAAAATCCTTGGGATGCGTCCAATTTTGTGAAGAAGCGCGCTTGTGCCATTTCACTCGTGATTTCTTCCCTCTTCAGGATGGGGTAATGTTCCCGCATAATGTTTTTGTTTAGATCCTTGGGGTTAATGCAGATGCGTAGGTCCCCCGAAGGCTTCTTTATGCTCCCCATCGAGCTGACCCAGTCGGTTGGTTCAGTGACCTTGGAGATGATGCATTTTTGTTGTAGACTCGTGAGCTCTGCCTTCAGGCGCTCTCTCAGTGGAGCAGGGACTTGTCGTGGTGCGTGGACCACTGGCTTGGCATCAGGCCACAGTAGAATCTTGTACTCGTACGGCAGCATGCCCATCCCGCTAAATACATCTGGGTACTGGGTTAGGATGTCGTCGTTGCTGGCCTGAAGTTTCGAATGGGACGGCGTCATGGTGTAGACCCTTTGAATGAGGTTCAGTTGCTTTCAGGTGTGCGCACCTAGCAGGGACGCCCTGTCTGGTTTAACAATCTCGAAGCGTAAGCTTGCTTGTGTGTGTCGGCTGGGCACCGCAGATGGCAGGACCCCAGTGCCTTGATTGCGTTTCCATTGTCATCCAGGAGTTTGCAGGCAGCTGGAAGGATTGTGGGGGGCTTGCTGATTCTCTTGAAGTCCATCTGCAAAATCAGGTTGGCGGAGGCACCTGTGTCCAGTTTGAACTGGATGGGGCAGTGGTTGACCTTCATCACTGCATGCCATTCGTCCTCAGAATCCACGGCCAGGATTGATTGGACTCGCGATGTGTCCGGTGTGGCGTATTCACACTTTGTAATAATGCCCACTCGGTAAGTGTTGTCCAGGTATTCATCATCTGGATCCATCGCACTGCCTGGATCAGAGTCATGCAGTCAGTGTTGCACACTTCTGATGCACCGCTGTCGGAATTGGAAGCGCTGGCTCCTGTCTGGTGGTGCAGATCTGCACAGGGCTGCATAGTGGTCTGGTTTCCCACAGTTTAAACTGCGCGGTGGGGTTCTCGGACGTCTGCACCTGCGCAGTGCAGTTTTCAGCCGCTTCGTGTTCCCGATCGCATTGCGTATGCGTCAGGCCCCGGAAAGAGCGCGCAAAATGGCCGCTTTCGTCAATGTGGAGGCGCTGCATCCGGGAGATGGCCTGAACACACTCTACCTCGTGGGAGGCTTGTTTTTCACTTTCTGCCCTTTTGTACTGTGAATAGTGATTTTTAGAGTGCTCATAAGACCATAAGACATAGGAGCGGAAGTAAGGCCATTCAGACCATCGAGTCCACTCCACCATTCAATCATGGCTGATTTCAACTCCATTTACCTGCTCTCTCTCCATAGCCCTTAATTCCTTGAGAAATCAAGAATTTATCAACTTCTGTCTTAATGACACTCAACATCCCGACCTCCACCGCCCTCTGTGGCAATGAATTCTACAGACCCACCACTCTCTGGCTGAAGAAATTTCTCCTCATCTCTGTTCTAAAGTGACTCCCTTTTATTCTAAGGCTATGCCCCCGGGTCCTAGTCTCCCCTGCTAATGGAACAACTTCCCTACGTCCACCCTATCTAAGCCATTCATTATCTTGTATGTTTCTATTAGATCTCCCCTCAACCTCCTAAACTCCAATGAATATAATCCCAAGATCCTCAGATGTTCATCGTATGTTAGGCCTACCATTCCTGGGATCATCCGTGTGAATCTCCGCTGGACCCACTCCAGTGCCAGTATGTCCTTCCTGAGGTGTGGGGCCCAAAATTGCTTACAGTATTCTAAATGGGGCTTAACTAGTGCTTTATAAAGCTTCAGAAGTACATCCCTGCTTTTATATTCCAAGCCTCTTTAGATAAATGACAACATTGCATTTGCTTTCTTAATTACGGACTTAACCTGCAAGTTTACCTTTAGAGAATCCTGGACTAGGACTCCCAAGTCCCTTTGCACTTCAGCATTATGGATTTTGTCACCGTTTAGAAAATAGTCCATGCATCTCTCTTCTTTTTTCCAAAGTGCAAGACCTCGCACTTGCCCACGTTGAATTTCATCAGCCATTTCTTGGACCACTCTCTTAAACTGTCTAAATCTTTCTGCAGCCTCCCCACCTCCTCAATACTACCTGCCCCTCCACCTATCTTTGTATCATCGGCAAACTTAGCCAGAATGCCCCCAGTCCCATCATCTAGATCGTTAATATATAAAGAGAACAGCTGTGGCCCCAACACTGAACCCTGCGGGTCACCACTCGTCACCGGTTGCCATTCCGAATAAGTACCTTTTATCCCAACTCTTTGCCTTCTGCCTGACAGCCAATCGTCAATCCATGTTAGTACCTTCCCTCGAATACCATGGGCCCTTATTTTACTCAGCAGTCTCCCGTGAGGCACGTTATCAAAGGCCTTTTGGAAGTCAAGATAGATAACATCCATTGGCTCTCCTTGGTCTAACCTATTTGTTATCTCTTCAAAGAACTCTAACAGGTTTGTCAGGCACGACCTCCCCTTACTAAATCCATGCTGACTTGTCCTAATCCGACCCTGCACTTCCAAGAATTTAGAAATCTCATCCTTAACGATGGATTCTGGAATCTTGCCAACAACCGAGGTTAGGCTAATTGGCCTATAATTTTCCATTTTTTTTCTTGTTCCCTTCTTGAACAGGGGGGTTACAACAGCGATTTTCCAATCCTCTGGGACTTTCCCTGACTCCAGTGACTTTTGAAAGATCATAACTAACGCCTCCACTATTTCTTCAACTATCTCCTTTAGAACTCTAGGATGTAGCCCATCTGGGCCTGGAGATTTATCAATTTTTAGACCTCTTAGTTTCTCTAGCACTTTCTCCTTTGTGATGGCTACCATATTCAACTCTGCCCCCTGACTCTCCTGAATTGTTGGGATATTACTCATGTCTTCTACTGTGAAGACTGACGCAAAGTACTTATTTAGTTCCTCAACTATTTCCTTGTCTCCCATCACTAGATTACCAGCGTCATTTTGGAGTGGCCCAATGTCTACTTTTGCCTCTCGTTTGTTTTTAATGTATTTAAAGAAACTTTTACTATCATTCCTAATGTTACTGGCTAGCCTACCTTCATATTTGATCCTCTCTTTCCTTATTTCTCTCTTTGTTATCCTCTGTTTGTTTTTGTAGCCTTCCCAATCTTCTGACTTCCCACTACTCTTTGCCACATTATAGGCTTTCTCTTTTGCTTTGATGCATTCCCTGACTTCCTTTGTCAGCCATGGCTGCCTAATCCCCCCTCTGATAACCTTTATTTTCTTTGGGATGAACCTCTGTACTTGTCCTCAATTACTCCCAGAAACTCCTGCCATTGCTGTTCTACTGTCTTTCCCACTAGGCTCTGCTCCCAGTCGATTTTCGTCAGTTCCTCCCTCATGCCCCTGTAGTTACCTTTATTTAATTGTAACACCTTTACATCTGATTCTACCTTCTTTCTTTCAAATTGCAGACTGAATTCTACCATATTATGATCACAGCCTCCTAAGTGTTCCCTTACTTTAAGATCTTTTATCAAGTCTGGCTCATTACATAACACTAAGTCCAGAATGGCCTGTTCCCTCGTGGGCTCCATCACAAGCTGTTCCAAAAAGCCCTCCTGTAAACATTCAATGAATTCCCTTTCTTTGGGTCCACTGGCAACATTATTTACCCAGTCCACCTGCACATTGAAGTCCCCCATGATCACTGTGACCTTGCATTTCTGACATGCCCTTTCTATTTCGTGGTGCATTTTGTGCCCCTGGTCCTGACCACTGTTAGGAGGCCTGTACACAACTCCCATTATGTTTTTTTTGCCTTTGTGGTTCCTCAACTCTATCCACACAGACTCCACATCATCTGACCCTATGTCATTTAGTGCTATTGATTTAATTTCATTCCTAATTAACAAAGCAACCCCGCCCCCTCTGCCCACCTCTCTGTCTTTTTGCTAGGTTGTGAATCCCTGGATGTTTAAATGCCAGTCCTGAACCCCCTGCAACCATGTCTCTGTCATGTCTACCACATCATACCTGCCAGTCACAATCTGGGCCACAAGCTCATCTACCTTGTTCAGTACACTGCGCGGATTTAAATATAGCACCTTTAATTCTCTATTGACCGTCCCTTTTTGTTTTCTTAGTGTGGTGGACCTTGGTTTACTGAGAATTTCCATACACTGTGTCATATTTTGTGAGATGGGGACTATCGTAGCCTCTACTGAGTTCTGCCTTTTCGTGCGTTTTTGTATTCCTAAGCAGCTACGCTTCCCACTGATTACTTCACCTCTTGGTTCCCTGACTTTCCCTTCCCCCAATCTCTAGTTTAAAGTCCTATTGACCACCCTGTTTACTCTTTTCGCCAGAACACTGGTCCCAGCTCGGTTCAGGTGGAGACCATCCCAACGGTATAGGTCCCCCCTGTCCCAAAACTGATGCCAGTGTCCCATGAAAAGGAACCCCTCTTTCCCACACCACTCTTTCAGCCATGTGTTAACTTCCCTTATTCTTGCCTCCCTATGCCAATTTGCATGTGGCTCGGGCAGTAATCCGGAGATTATGACCCTTGAGGACCTGTTTTTTAATTTGATCCTAGCTCTTTACAATCTCTAAACAGGTCCTCTTTCCTAGACTTGCCTATGTTGTTGGTACCGACATGGACCACAACAACTGGATCCTCCCCCTCCCTCTCCAGTATCCTTTCAAGCCGGTCAGAGATGTCCCGCACCCTAGCACCGGGCAGGCAACATACCTTGAGGACTCTTTATCCTGCTCACAAAGGATGCTATCTATCCCCCTGATAATAGAATCCCCTACAACTACAACTTGCCTATTTATTCCCTCCCCTTGAATGGCCAGCTGAACCATGGTGCCTTGGTCAGCTGACTCATCCTTCCTGCAGCCCTGTTCGCCATCCACACAGGGAGCAAGTGCCTCGTACCTGTTGGACAGAGTCAAGGGCTGAGGCTCCTGAGTTCCTGACTGCTGGTTCCCTTTACCTTCCTGACTTGCAGTCATACCCTGCTGTCCCTGGCCACTGGCAGGATTTAAACTACTTACTCTGACAGGTGTGACTGCCTCCTGAAACACAGTGTCCAGGTAAGTCTCCCCCTCCCGGATGTGCCTCAGTGTTTGAAGCTCAGACTCCAGCTCATCAACTCTGAGCCGGAGCTCTTTGAGCAGCCAACACTTACTGCAGATGTGGTCGCTGCAGCTCGCAATGGGATCTGCCAGCTCCCACATCAAGCAGCTCAAGCACATCACCTGACTAGCCATCTCTAGTTAATTAATTAGTTTAATTTAAGTTTCCGAGTTTAGCTGTGCTTTTTAAATTTGGGGTAGATTTGCTATCAACCAATCAGATCACAGCTTCCCTCTGACGTCACTTTTGGAAAAAAAAAGTGGAAAACAGGAAGTTACCGTTAGGTTTTTATACTCACACAGAGACTGCTCCTCCTCCTCCGAACGGCTGCCGAAACTAGTCCCAAAGAAAGAGAGAGAACAAAACAGTAGGGAAAAAGCACCTTCTCCCACTCTGTACCGAATTACCTCACTGCACCAAATTACCAAGTTTCAAATTCCCACTCTGGATGTGTCTTACTCACTCAGGCTGTGTCTCCTTGACTTGCACAATGCTTACTGAGTGCGCGTTCTGTCTGTCTTTTATACAGACTTCAGGATGACTCACACTAAAACTTCAAAGAGAAGAATACAATGTGTACCTTTGTGCCCCTAAACAGGCCTCAGGTGACTGCCAGATAACTGCCTCAGCAATTAGGGTGGGGGCAGCTTCAGCCAATCAGACACTAATCTACACTGCACTTTTAACTGAAAAACAGCAGAATTAGATTAACCACTTACCTTTCCTCGTTACCTCACTGCACCAAATTACCAAGTTTCAAATTCCCACTCTGGATGTATCTTACTCACTCAGGCTGTGTCTCTTTGACCTGCGCAACGCTTACTGAGTGTGCTTTCTGTCTGTCTTTTATACAGACTTCGGGATGACTCACACTAAAACTTTCCTGGTTACCTCACTGCACCAAATTACCAAGTTTCAAATTCGCACTCTGGATGTGTCTTACTCACTCAGGCTGTGTCTCTTTGACCTGCGCAATGCTAGTACAGTATACGTTCCAATCGCGACTGGTGGGGTCATGTGCTTGATTTTCAACACTTGCTCTCGCAGAGGATCAGAGTGGACTCCACAAACGATTTGGTCTCTGATCATGGAGTCAGTGATATCACTGAAGTTGCAGGATTGCGCTAGCAGTCTAAGGTTAGTTAGATAGGAGTTGAAGGATTCGTCTTTACATTGCATCCCCTGCTTGAAGATGTAGCGCTCGAAGATTTTGTTGGTGTCCACCTCGCAGTGGCTGTCGAATTTGACCAGGATGGTTTGGTACTTCATTTTGTCCTGCCCTTCGGAAAAGTGAAAGGAGTTGAAGATCTCTATCGCATGGTCACCCGCAGTGGTGAGTGAAGAGTTATCTCCCGAGCATCGGTCGCGTCATTGAGGTCGGATGCTTCCACGTATAGTTGAAATTTCTGCTTGAATGATCGGCAGTTGGCACTAAGATTGCCGGAGGTCCTGAGCTGATGAGGAGCCGGAATCTTGTCCATTGTGCCTGTATTCAGTAGCTGGTTGTCACGGATCTTGTTGAGTTGAACTAAATAGATTGAACAGTCACTCCTGGTATCATGTTGTGTTATGTTGCTTCAGACAACACAGGCTGCTACTTGATGCAGTCTTAACTAAAGGATGCTCCAGACTCTGAAGTGAGTTCAACGTGTTTATTGAACTATTAACACAGTTCTCAAACGAGTTCAACTCTCTGCTAATCTAACTGTAGTAACTCAGTCTAACTGTGTCAGTCTGCTCTAAGCCACGGTGCTGGGGTGTGATGCTGCTGATCAACCCTGTCTAACTCTCTAGATGTCTGTCTGTGGAAAGAGGCAGGGTATGAGTGCCTCATCCCTTTTATAGTGTTTATGTTGTTCCCCCCTTGTTCCCTGACTGCCCATTGGTTGTGTCCTACTCTGAGTGTTCATTGGTTGATGGTTGCATATCATGACAGATTCTTTCTTTCAATTATAAATTTTTACTCCTTTTTTCCCCTCTGTATTTGTCTGTGGTCTGAGAGGGGATAAGTTAAAGTGGGGAATTACGAATGAGATAATGGATAACCAGTTGTATTTTCTGCATATTTCATTATCTTTCTTGGTATTGAAAACAAAGACTTTGGCTACTTTTCTGAGAATTATTGGCAAATTCGCTTGTGTTGCGCCTTTGGGCTACAGTATCAATTAAACAGAGACACAAAGAAGTTGTAGTTATATAACAGGATGGCCCTGGAAGCTGCTGAGGGTGTTCTTCTGGTGGATGAATTGCCTCTGGTTTATTGAAAAGAGCTTCAAAAAGACAAGCTAGTCGAGTTGACAGGGGAATTAGAAATAGAGGTCCCAGCTAGAGCGAGGAAGGTGGAGATAACTGACATGATTGCTCAGCACTTAAATTTGAAAGAGATGCCATAAACACAGAAGAGCCCATGAAGTAATGTGGCATCAAGGACATTTTCTGGTGGGGAATTGAGCTGGAGAGAATGGGGTTGCACTTCAAGAGGGAATTAAAAAGAGTAAAACAAAAATGAAGATGCAGCAAAAAGGAGAAGAAATGGAGATTGAAATGAGGAGGTTGGTATTAGAGAGAGAGGAAAACGCAAAACAGAGAAGAAAAAGCAAAAGAGAGAGTGTTCCAGCTTAACGCATTGGGAATTAGAGGGGATCTGCGAGAAATTAGATGGGAACGCAATCTTAGAACAGAACAATGGCGATATTTAAATTTCTATAGATTCTCCCAAAATTCGAAGATAAGGAGGTAGAAAGGTTTTTTTTCAGGGGTTTTGAGAAAATAGCAACCCAAATGGAGCGGCCAAGAGCAAAGTGGACATTACCCATGAGAGTAAACTGACAGGGCGGGCACAGGGGGATGCAGCGTAAACTGACAGGGCGGGCACAGGGGGATGCAGAGTAAACTGGCAGGACGGGCACAGGGGGATGCAGAGTAAACTGACAGGGCGGGCACGGGGGATGCAGCGTAAACTGACAGGGCGGGCACAGGGGGATGCAGAGTAAACTGGCAGGGCGGGCACAGGGGGATGCAGAGTAAACTGACAGGGCGGGCACAGGGGGATGCAGAGTAAACTGGCAGGGCGGGCACAGGGGGATGCAGAGTAAACTGACAGGACGGGCACAGGGGGATGCAGAGTAAACTGACAGGACGGGCACAGGGGGATGCAGAGTAAACTGACAGGGCGGGCACGGGGATGCAGAGTAAACTGACAGGGCGGGCACAGGGGGTTTATCCTTTCCTGTCAGAACGGGAGTCGAAGAATTCTGACAATATAAAAAAGGCTACTCTGGGTGTCTGTGAATTGGTTCCCGATACATATGGACGGAAGTTTTGAAATTTAAGGAGACAGCTGGGACAGACTTACGACGAATTCGAAAGGATTAAGCAGAATAATTTTGATAGATTGTTACAGGCATTGAGAGTTGAAATTACCTGTGAGACTCTGAGAGAGGTCATTCTCTTAGAAGAATTAAAGAACTCCCAGCTTCTATGATAAGAACCCATATTGAAGACCAGAGGGTGAATACTACTAGGCAAGCAGCAATTATGGCTGATGATTATGAACTAATCCATAAATATAAACCTTTGTTGCATCATCACCATAATATTGTAAAGGATAGGAAGTGGGACAGTGAAAGGAAGACAGGATGCCACGGTAAAGAATAGATAGCTGGGAATGTTCCGAGATCTCCTCCTCAGACCTGGAAGGAAGGTGCTGAGGGTGGAGGTGAGACCCGGAAGCCTAGCTGCTACCATTGTAATAAGTTAGGACATGTTCGTTCAACATGTTGGAAGTTGCAAGGAAAGCCCATGGGACTGGCAGGGGTTCATAAGGAGGATTCTGAAAAAGGGAAAAAAAGTGGAGGATACTACAGGGCAGACTGTAGCTTTAACTGGACTGAGAAGACCCGAGGTAAACACTGCCATGGGTGCAGGTGTGAGGAATGAGGTAGAGGAGAGATATGCAGGGCTTTTGTCGAAGGGAAAGATCACCCCATTTTCCTCAACTACGTAGCCAAACCCATAACTCTCTTAAGGGACACAAGGGCTACTCAAACTCTCTTATTGGAGAAGGATTTGTTTTTTCCACCAGAGATTTCAATAAAAGCTACTGTATTAGTGAATGGGATAGGTGGAAATTTTATCCCAGTTCCATTGCATAAAGTACAATTGGAGTTCAATTTAGTGTTGGGTCCAGAAGTTGTCGGGATGGAGAAGAAATTCCCAGTGGATGGACTAGAATTACTTTTGGGGAATGGTTTGGCAGGGGTGAAGGTGGTTGCTTCACCCATGATTACAGAGTGTCCGAGGGAAGTACTTAGATAGCATGAGATAGCAACGGTAGTCTGTAACGACCTGCATGTGGGAATTTGCAAAACTTATTGGGCATTAAATGACTCAAAAAAAGAAATGTTGAAAGACATTGATCACATATCAAATGACAATGGTTGTGAATTTGATTTGGCTGATGCTGATGAAATTATCTCCACAAGAATGATTCTTCACAGAGATTTGGCAAAGATAAAATCTCATAGAGAACCAGGTTCTGAGACTTCCAAGACATGATGAAGGAGCTACACTCCGAAAGCTAGTGATTCCAAACAAACCTGTTGGACTTTAACCTGGTGTTGTAAGACTTCTTACTATTCTTCTGAACTCCAGCAAAGGTTATCCTAATCGATTCAATCTCTCCTCATACGTCTGTCCCACCATCCCAGGAATCAGTCTGGAAAACCTTCGCTGCACACCCTCTCGAGCAAGAACATCCTTCCTCAGATAACGAGATCAATACTGCACACAATTTTTCAGGTGTGGCCTCACAAGGCCCTGTAGAATTGCAACAAGACATCCCTGTTCCTGTATTTGAATCCTCTGGCAATGAAGTCCAGCATACCGTTTGCCTTCTTTACTGCCTGCTGTACCTGCATGCTTACCTACAGTGGCTGGTGTATGAAGACATCCAGGTCTCTTTGCACATTCCCCTCTCCTAATTTATGGCCATTCAGTTAATAGTCTGCCTGTCTGTTTTTCTACCAAAGTGGATGACGTCGCATTTCTCCAAATTATACTGCATCTGCCAATCATTCGCCCGCTCCCTCAACTTGTCCAAATCACACTGAAGGATCTCTGCATCCTCCTCATAGCTCACCCTCCCACCCAACGTGGTGACATATGCAAATTTGGAGAGATTACATTTTGTTCCCTCGTCTAATTCATTAGTATATATTGCGAATAGCAAGGGTCCTAGCACCGATCCTGCAGTACACCACAAGTCACTGCCTGCCAATTTGAAATGACCCATTAATTCCAATTCTTTGTTGACCAACCAGTTTTCTATGCATCTCAATACAGTACCCCTAATCCCATGCACTTTAATTTTACAACATCTCTTGTGTGGGACTTTGTCAAAAGCCTTTTTAAAGTCCAAATATATCACATCCACTGGCTCCCCCTCATCTACTCTACTAGTTGCATCCTTGAAGAATTCTGGTATATGTGTCAAGCATGATTTCCCCTTGATACATCTATGCTGACTCTGTCCAATCGTACCACTGTATTGTAAGTGCTCAGCTATGGCTTCTAGAATTTTCCCCACTACCGCTGCCAGGCTTACTGGTCTATAATTCCCTATTTTCTCTCCACCTCCCTTTTTAATCTACATAATGGTGTAGACATAAACTCGGAACCAATAAAGCCACATCTGTCTCAGCTAAAACCATGGAGACTGGCTCAGGTAGAGACTGAAATGCAGTGCATGCTGGACATGTTGCAGGAACAAGCAAAAGTGCTGTGGTCCACAAAACGGCAAGCAGAGTTTGAGAAATTGAAGGCCATGTTAATAACTGAACCGGTGCTGGCTACCCCAGACTTTTCCAGACCATTTAAAATGGCCACAGATGCCAGTGACCTGGGGTGGGGCAGTGCTACAAGTTGATTATGCAAGGATAGACAGGCCAGTGGGATATCTTTTTTTTGTGAGGGCCACGAAGAATCCAGCACGAGTTTTAAGGATACAAAGTAATAACATTTATTTATAATAACATATATATATATATTTCACAGCAGCAGCAACTTCCCTTGCTGCACACTCCTTCCTGCTGGTTCCGAAACTGGCCAGCTTTATTTATACTTGGAGTTTACTAATGGTTTCTCCGCTCCCTCATTGGGGAAGCTCATACTCCCACAGGATTGTGGGATTGTCATTAGTCCCCAGCCAATGGTAAGCAGGCAGGTTATAACATCCCTCCCCCCCAAAGTCCAAGGAATCCACCGATGTCCCTGGCGAAGGAGGGCGTCGGACTCGTTTTGCCGCAGGCCGGACACCATTTGCACGCGGTGCTGGATCAGGCGGCGTGTACCGAGACGGAGACCGGCGCTTCCGTGATGAACGGCGCAACGGTTGTACATCCACGGCCCGTGGACCCGAGGATCCCCCCTCTGATGCATCCTGTGTCTCCATCTCGGAGTCAGAGTCTGCTGCCTCCGTCATGTCAGCGTCTCTATCTCCATTCGGTTCTGTAACGACCTGCGCAGGCTTCGAGTGAGGCACCAGTGGAAGATTGTGAGGACTACCTTCCCTTGTCTCTGGTCTCTGTGGCTGTAGAAATGAGCTCCGGAGGTGGGGAATCTTTTGAGGGGATAGTCTTCTGGACCGAACGTGGTCTACATGTTTGCGCTGGAGACGACCCTGGGCTTGCACCTGGTAAGATATAGTTTGGCGAAAGATTACGCCAGGAACCCACTGGGCACCACCAGCAAAATTCCGAACGAACACTGGGTCACCGGGCGCAAACTGCCGAATCGGCCGATGCCAAGAAAATCCCTGTCCCTGCCGTTCTTGTGTGCGGCGTACCTTTGCGCCAATGTCCGGGAAAACCATACTAAGGCGGGTGCAAAGTCTCCGGCCCATTAGGAGTTCTGCGGGAGCTACCCCAGTCACCGCATGGGGGGTGGTCCTATACGTAAACAAAAAGCGAGCCAGTCTCGTGTCCATTGACCCGGAAGACTGTTCCTTTAGGCCTCTTTTGAATGTCTGCACTGCGCGCTCTGCCAACCCATTTGAAGCCGTGTGGTAAGGGGCAGTGCGCATATGGCGTATGCCGTTCATCTTCGTGAACCTCGCAAACTCCTCACTCGTGAATGGAGTGCCGTTATCCGTGACCAGCACCTCGGGGAGGCCATGCGTACTAAAAGTCAAACGCATCTTTTCAATTGTTGCGCAGGACGTTGTCCCCTGCATCTTATGCACCTCTAGCCATTTAGACTGGGCGTCAATTAATAGACGGAACATGGATCCTTGAAAAGGGCCTGCGAAATCTGCATGCAAGCATGCCCAAGGCCGCCCTGGCCATTCCCAGTGATGTAGGGGCGCGGCCGGCGGAAGCTTCTGATGCTCCTGGCAAATGGAGCAGTTTTGGGCCACCTTCTCAATGTCGGTGTCGAGGCCTGGCCACCAGACATAACTCCGGGCCAACATTTTCATTTTGGTCACACCTAGGTGCCCATTCTGCAAGTCTGTTAGTATCAGCTCCTGGTGTTTTTCCGGGACAATCACACGCGTCCCCCACAAGAGGATGCCAGCTTCCACGCTGAATTCTGACAGCTTGGAGGAAAATGCCCGCAACTCGCCTGGGAGCTGTCTATGCTGCCCACCATACAGGACTATGTGCCGAACCTTTGACAGGACTGGCTCCGTCTGGGTCCACTCACGGATCTGTGATGCCGTGACAGGCAAGGTGTCCATAAAATTTAGGGTTGCAACCACCTCACCGGTCGTGGGGGTCGACATGGGGCCGGTCGATAAAGGCAATCGGCTCAGTGCGTCGGCATTTGCTATCTGCGTTCCTGGTTTGTGCTCCAGAGAATACTCGTATGCAGCAAGCAACAAAGCCCAGCGCTGGATCCGTGCGGAAGCAATGGGCGGTATTGACTTATCCTCTCTGAAAAGTCCCAGCAGAGGCTTATGATCAGTCACGATAGTGAAATAGCGGCCATACACGTACTGGTGGAAGCGTTTCACCGCGAAAACCACTGCCAAGCCCTCCTTCTCGATCCCATCTTCGTCGCCAGTTTTGTGAGGGCCACGAAGAATCCAGCACGAGTTTTGCACCAGCAAAAGTCCAAGCAAACCACATCCTTCTTCCTTTCATAAATGTGCACCAACCATTTGATCCTGTCACAGTTCCCCAAATGATCTGTCATTAAATCTTTTATAATTGAGAATAGTGATATTGGGGAGTCAAGTGGATGTAAAGGGAAATGAAGTGCGGCTAAGTACAAGTAACTGTTCTTTGTACAAATGAGTATTTAAAGCAGGTGGGTTGCTGTGTTGTAAAATTTATGGCTTCATCCTTTTGCCAAATCTCACATGCAAGGGCCCACCTGCATGTCATCCCACATCATTATTGAAAAACCAGGATGCAATGTATAAGTAACTACAGCATCTCAGACTCCCATTTCTTATCCCATTCTTGCTGCAGATGCAATGTACAAGTGTAGCCACCTAAATTGGCCAACTCTCGATTTAAAATGGCGAACGGCAAAGGCTGATGGGAAAGTCAGCCAACAAGACAGAAACCAGCAGCTGCAGGTTTGCTGTGTATTTACCTCTGCAAAGGCCAGACAACATCGATACCAGCGACCGTCACCATAACAAAGTAGCAGCCATCTGCATACTGATGAGCAATCCCCGGGAACAATAAGTAACATTTTGGACACACAAAGCAAAGCCAGACTCCCCGGCGCCAGCAGGAGCCAACACAAAGGAGGTGAACGAGCACCTCAAGACCGCCCATCGATCAGGGAACCGCTCCAGTATTGGAGAAATCGAACCAAGCGATTGAGACAAAGTCCAATCACTTGGGATCAGGTACAGGGTCCGCCCCGAAAGGCGGGAAGCTCCTGGGGACTATAAGAGTTAAGCCCCAAGTTCAAATCGCTCGCTTCACCTCTGCGTCCTGCCCGGGTCTCCCAGCAACAACGAACCAACATTGACCGTGACCGGTGCAGTGACCCCCGAACAAAGTAAGTCTTAATTCAACGCTCGCTACGAGATAGGCGCTCCTAGCTACCAATCCTTACCAACTTCGAATCCCGCAGACTCAGAACCCGAACGAAAGGCTATTTGTTACCCTGACTTGGTATGACAGCCCGAAGTTAAGTATAGGCCTGTCTATAGTTGTAGAAGTAGCTTAGACGTAGAATTTGTGCATGAGTAGCGATTACTGTGTATAATAAATGTGCTTTGATTTGAATCTTACTAATCGGTGTATTGGGTTATTGATCATTACTCGGACTTGAACCTCGTGGCGGTATCATAAAGATACCTGGCGACTTGAGAGCAAAGGTAATAAAACAGAGCAATTGAACCAATGGGAAAAGTTAGCAACACAAGTAACTACAGCATCTCAGATTCCCAATTCTTACCCATTCTTGCTGCAGAGAATGTGCCTCATGCAAACTGAAGCACCACAGCTGCAGCATGTCCTGTGCGCCAGTGCCACTTTAGGCAGCCAGAAATGTATCTGGTTTTGAATAAGTTGGTCCAAATTTAAAGAGACCGGAAAAATAACAAGGTAGATCAGTTGAAATGTCCGATACTGATGATGACCTTCATTCACTCATTTAGCTGACCTTTGCCATTTCATGATCACGAAAAAAAAGGCAAATCTGTCTCTGGTTGGTTGATTTTTATTCAGAATCTACAGTTCAATTTCATTACATTGAGAAGCAACAGCTCTTGGTCTCTTCATGAACACTGCAGCCACCACCAGCAGGGACAGAGACAGCATCATTAAGCCAATGGATACTCCTTGCAGAACCCAAGAAGGTGAAGCACCTAGCGGGACATTAAAAGACAGGATATTTACAGACATGATATTTGAGAAGAGTCAACAGGTGACCTATTGAAAAGGCTCTACTTACTATTTCCTTCATGCAGGCTCTTTGACTGGAGACTCCATCTTCCAGGAAAATGGGACCAGGAGCACTCACTAATGTTCCCTCGTAGTCATTGATACTCCTGCCGTCTCTCTATTGGGAAGAGAGGACAGTTTTGACCAATTCAGACTAATCGCCCAAGAGGGTGAACTAGCAAGCAGCGTGTGAACAAGTGAGGAGAACAGAAGATACAGGTCTAATAGCTGAGCTATGAACAATCTTGCCTCCAAGGTCTGTTGATTAACAAATCACTTCAGCTTCTTCTGTCACTGTTTATGCATTGATGATATTCAAATACAACAATTCAGGGAATAAAATTCATCTCAAGAGGGATGAAGGCAGGCCTATAGAAGGCTCCCTTCATTGAGGGGGAGAAACCCAACCACATATCCCTTTCAAAATGCTTTGATAAAGCAGAATCCTGACTTAGTAGAGATTTGAACTCACTTGGGCCACATTTGGATAAACAGTCATCCTGTCAAGGGGGTGAACAGACTTCAGCACTGCAGTGCAGGTAAACCAGAAAGGGAAAAGGTTATTTTCAGGTGAACTTCATTTAGCTACAGTAAGATGTCTTACAACACCAGGTTAAAGTCCAACAGGTTTGTTTTGATGTCACTAGCTTTCGGAGCGCTGCTCCTTCCTCAGGTGAATGAAGAGGTATGTTCCAGAAACATATAGATAGACAGATTCAAATATGCCAGACAATGCTTGGAATGCGAGCATTAGCAGGTGATTAAATCTTTACAGATCCAGAGATGGGGTAACCCCAGGTTAAAGAGGTGTGAATTGTGTCAAGCCAGGACAGTTGGTAGGATTTTGCAGGCCAGATGGTGGGGGATGAATGTAATGCGACATGAATCCCAGGTCCCGGTTGAGGCCGCACTCATGTGTGCGGAACTTGGCTATAAGTTTCTGCTCGGCGATTCTGCGTTGTTGCGCGTCCTGAAGGCCGCCTTGGAGAACGCTTACCCGGAGATCAGAGGCTGAATGCCCTTGAATGCTGAAGTGTTCCCCGACTGGAAGGGAACATTCCTGCCTGGTGATTGTCGCGCGATGTCCTTTCATTCATTCTTGCAGTGTCTGCATGGTCTCGCCAATGTACCACGCTTCGGGATATCCTTTCCTGCAGCGTATGAGGTAGACAACGTTGGCCGAGTCGCACGAGTATGTACCGCGTACCTGGTGGGTGGTGTTCTCACGTGTAATGGTGGTATCCATGTCAATGATCTGGCACATCTTGCAGAGATTGCCATGGCAGGGTTGTGTGGTGTCGTGGTCACTGTTCTGAAGGCTGGGTAGTTTGCTGCAAACAATGGTTTGTTTGAGGTTGCGCGGTTGTTTGAACGCAAGTAGTGGGTGTGTGGGGATGACCTTGGCAAGATGTTCATCTTCATCGATGACGTGTTGAAGGCTGTGAAGAAGATGTCGTAGTTTCTCCGCTCCGGGAAAGTACTGGACGACGAAGGGTATTCTGTCGGTTGTGTCCCATGTTTGTCTTCTGAGGAGGTCGGTTTTTTGCTGTGGCGCGTTGGAACTGTCGATTGATGAGTCGAGCGCCATATCCCGTTCGTGCCAGGGCATCTTTCAACGTCTGTAGATGTCTGTTACGCTCCTCCTCGTCTGAGCAGATCCTGTGTATACGGAGAGCTTGTCCATAGGGGATGGCTTCTTTAATGTGTTTAGGGTGGAAGCTGGAGAAGTGGAGCATCGTGAGGTTATCCGTGGGTTTGCGGTAAAGCGAAGTGCTGAGGTGACCGTCCTTGATGGAGACGAGTGTATCCAAGAATGCAACTGATTTTGGAGAGTAGTCCATGGTGAGTCTGATGGTTGGATGGAACTTATTGATGTCATCGTGTAGTCATTTCAGTGATTCTTCACCGTGGGTCCAAAGGAAAAAAATGTCATCGATGTATCTGGTGTATAACGTTGGTTGAAGGTCTTGTGCGGTGAGTAGGTTTTGTTCAAACTTGTGCATGAAGATGTTGGCGTATTGGGGTGCGAATTTAGTCCCCATGGCTGTTACGTGCGTCTGGATGAAGAACTTGTTGTCGAAGGTGAAGACGTTGTGATCCAGAATGAAGCGGATGAGTTGCAGAATTGCATCTGGAGATTGGCAGCTGTCGGTGTTGAGTACTGGGGCTGTTGCAGCAATGCCGTCGTCATGGGGGATGCTGGTATAGAGTGCCGAGACGTCCATTGTGACGAGGAATGTTCCTAGTTCAACTGGTCCATGGGTGCTGAGTTTCTGTAGGAAGTCCGTCGTGTCGCGACAGAAGCTGGGCGTACCTTGTACGATGGGTTTCAAGATGCCCTCGATGTAGCCAGTACGATGGGTTTCAAGATGCCCTCGATGTAGCCAGAGAGGTTCTCACACAGGGTCCCATTGCTTGAAACGATAGGACGGCCTGGTGTGTTGGCCTTGTGTATTTTCGGGAGGCAGTAGAGATCTCCAATGCGGGGAGTACGTGGGATGAGAGCACGTAGGGTGCTCTGAAGATCTGGATCCCAGGTCTTGATCAGTCTGTTAAGTTGGCGGATGTGTTCCTTGGTCGGATCTGCGGGTAACTGTCTGTAGTGTTCTTGGTTGTTCAGTTGTCGGTATACTTCTTTGCAGTAGTCCGTTCTGTTCAGTATGACAGTGGCCCCTCCTTTGTCTGCTGGTTTGATGACGATGCTGCGGTTGGTCTTGAGAGCGCAGATGGCATTGCGTTGTGCTTGGGTGACGTTCGGGGCTGTCTTGTGAATGCGACTGATGAACCTGGCATTGATGCGACTCCTGACGGCATGAGGATACCTGTCTAGTCTAGGACAGCGGTCTTCCGGAGGGGTCCAATTCGACTCTTTCCTCTTCGGTTGCCGCACTGCAGATCTCTCGGTCTGCTGTTCCGGTTCATTGATAGTCTGCTTGGGTTCGCTGTTGTCCTCTTGGGGTCTGTGGAAGAATTCCCGGAGCCTCATTCGCCTGATGAATTCCTCCGTGTCTGCCGCGAGACTGATGGGGTCCATTTTGGTGGTGGAGCAGAAATTGAGCCCTCTGCTGAGGACTTTGATTTCGTCTGGTTGAAGGGTGTAGTCTGACAGGTTGACAATAGATTTCCCTGTATTGTTTTCTACTGTGGTACCGGGGGTGGCTTGGTTGCTGCTGGTGGTGATGCCGAGTTTCTCAAGCTTCCTGTTCTTGGTATGCATATAGGTGGCATAGTATTGTTGTCTCATCTGTTTGGCGGTGTTCCGCAGCTGGTCTGCTGCATCCTGAGTGCAAGTTGAGAATATGGCCTCTATCTTGGTTTCCAGGTTGCGTCGTCTGCTGTAGATCTGGCGTACAAGGTGGTTGAGGAGTGTGAGAGAGACAATGGGACCCTGTGTGAGAGCCTCTCTGGCTACATCGAGGGCATCTTGAAACCCATCGTACAAGGTACACCCAGCTTCTGTCGCGACACGACGGACTTCCGAACTAGGAACATTCCTCGTCACAATGGACGTCTCGGCACTCTATACCAGCATCCCCCATGATGACGGCATTGCTACAACAGCCTCAGAACTCAACACCGACAACTGCCAATCTCCAGATGCAATTCTGCAACTCATCCGCTTCATTCTGGATCACAACGTCTTCACCTTCGACAACAAGTTCTTCATCCAGACGCTCGGAACAGCCATGGGGACCAAATTCGCACCCCAATACGCCAAGACCTACTCACCGCACAAGACCTTCAACCGACGTTATACACCAGATGCATCGATGACATTTTTTTCCTTTGGACACACGGCGAAGAATCACTGAAACAACTACACGATGACATCAATAAGTTCCATCCAACCATCAGACTCACCATGGACTACTCTCCAAAATCAGTTGCATTCTTGGATACACTCGTCTCCATCAAGGACGGTCACCTCAGCACTTCGCTTTACCGCAAACCCACGGATAACCTCACAATGATCCACTTCTCCAGCTTCCACCCTAAACACATTAAAGAAGCCATCCCCTATGGACAAGCTCTCCGTATACACAGGATCTGCTCAGACGAGGAGGAGCGTAACAGACATCTACAGACATTGAAAGATGCCCTGGTACGAACAGGATATGGCGCTCGAATCATCGATCGACAGTTCCAACAAGCCACAGCAAAAAACCACACCGACCTCCTCAGAAGACAAACATGGGACACAACCGACAGAATACCCTTCGTCGTCCAGTACTTTCCCGGAGCGGAGAAACTACGACATCTTCTTCACAGCCTTCAACACGTCATCGATGAAGATGAACATCTTGCCAAGGTCATCCCCACACCCCCACTACTTGCCTTCAAACAACCGCGCAACCTCAAACAAACCATTGTTTGCAGCAAACTACCCAGCCTTCAGAACAGTGACCACGACACCACACAACCCTGCCATGGCAATCTCTGCAAGACGTGCCAGATCATCGACATGGATACCACCATTACACGTGAGAACACCACCCACCAGGTACGCGGTACATACTCGTGCAACTCGGCCAATGTTGTCTACCTCATACGCTTCAGGAAAGGATGTCCCGAAGCGTGGTACATTGGCGAGACCATGCAGACACTGCAAGAACGAATGAACGGACATCGCACGACAATCACCAGGCAGGAATGTTCCCTTCCAGTCGGGGAACACTTCAGCATTCAAGGGCATTCACCCTCTGATCTCCGGGTAAGCATTCTCCAAGGCGACCTTCAGGACGGTCAACAACGCAGAATCGCCGAGCAGAAGCTTATAGCCAAGTTCCGCACACATGAGTGCGCCTCAACCTGGGACCTGGGATTCATGTCGCATTACATTCATCCCCCACCATCTGGCCTGCGAAATCCTACCAACTGTCCTGGCTTGACACAATTCACACCTTTTTAACCTGGGGTTACCCCATCTCTGGATCTGTAAAGATTTAATCACCTGCTAATGCTCGCATTCCAAGCATTGTCTGGCATCTTTGAATCTGTCTATATATATGTTTCTGGAACATACCTCTTCATTCACCTGAGGAAGGAGCAGCGCTCCGAAAGCTAGTGACATCGAAACAAACCTGTTGGACTTTAACCTGGTATTGTAAGACTTCTTACTGTGCTCACCCCAGTCCAACGCCGGCATCTCCACTTCATTTAGTTAGGTGAACTAAACTGTTAAAAAGCGTCTTTGTTACCTTTCTAGTGAGAAACCTTTCTAGTGAGAGGTTGCTCAAACTTTCCATCCAAGAAAACAAAAGTCTTCACTTCAACCGCTTGTGATGTGTTGGGAACTTTGTCAGAAAACACAACCACTGGGTGTAGAAGAGTCTGATAAACATCACCCTCATAGGGACACCTGTTACCAACAGAGTTGAGCTCATCAATTGAATATTTTCCAATTCGTTTATTCCATTGTTCTCGGCTGGCTCTCAAATCCATGTGGAACAATACTGAAGTTAAAGAATGTTAATGACTAACTGAGATGAGGAGGAACTACTTCTTGCAAAGGGTGGTGAATTTGTGGAACTCGCTGCCTCATAGTGTGGTGAAAATGGTTTCAAGAAGGAGATACATATATAAGGGATAAGGGGAACAGGGAGGTAGATTTGAGAACAGGAAGAGATCTGCTATGATATAGCAAAGGGCCGAATTGCCAATTAGAGCAAAAATGAATTTTTATGAAACCATTCACAAAATGGGGTTACTTGGATTTAAAGACATTTAGCAACACTGAATCCTGAGTGTAGATGTCGGCCATTCAGCTACTCTGAAAGGACATCTTTGAATACATGATCAGGATGTGAACAGAACAGACCTCATAGTTTTGATATGCATCTTGTCGAAGTGCATCTTGATCAGCACATGAGAGCTGAAGGGCCTGTTCCTGTGCTGCACTGTAGGCCCATCCTGTGTAACCCCATAACACCCACCTAACCTTTGCACACTAGCATGGCCAATCCATCTAACTGACAACTTGTACAAACACAGACAGTTACCAAGGTTGAAATTGAACCCAGGTCCCTGACACCAATGGGCAGTGCTACCCACATTGACCCAAGAGTTATCATTCCTGAAGAATGTAGCAATGTGTGTGATTCAAATCAACAGTTGTATTGGTTCCTGAAGCGAGAAGATGGTCAAAAGAAAGAGGCGAGTGTGGCTCATGTGACTTGAAAGACTGGATTCAGTTGCCAGAAACCCTAATGTGTCCAGAGTTCTCCCGCCCAGTGAGTTTATGGCTACTAAGGCAAGGGGGAAATGGGATCGGAATCAGTCTGGTCATATTGTTCCTGAACTGTCTAAAACGTTAGCCTTTCCATTCATACTTACCCATCCACCAGTAGACTCCATTGCACCTCATGGTCTGGGGCACGAACAGGAGTTGCCCAACAGTCATGCAGTCTCAGGACAATCATTGGGTCAGTGCGATCCAGGACACGAACCTCCACAAACACTGGTTCCTGAAGGATTCTCTGAATGGGGTAGTCACTATCCACATACCAGGATCTGTAGTCACCACCTGAGGGGCAGACACAAGAGCCAGTCACTCCCAGTATGGATACATCCCCACTGCTTCCATAAACCATTACCCAGGCCAGCTCTACCTTTTGCTATTCGCAATTCCAGTTCCAGAATCCTATCTTCAGAAGCAGGAGGTGGAGGAGAAACAGTGTAAACTGTGACATTGGTCTGTAAGCCAGTCTCTTGACTCCCTGTGTACTTGCACTGGACATGCAGGCTGCAGGGAGACAGAAGTAGTTGGAGCTTCATTCAGTAACACGTCCCCTCAATACCAACATTTCCCACCATCCCCCTACCTGAAGGTGCTGTCCCGGGTTATTGAACCCAGCTTCCCAGTCTGAATCATCTTCTTCCCCAAGACATCCGTTTCATATATCAAGGATACATCTTCCTCCTGCAATGAGGAGGCTGTTTTAATAAGAAGCCGACTCCTTTACTGGGAAAATGCTTTGACCCTTCAATACTCACCCGCTTGCTGGAGCCACAAGAGGTAATTGGAAAGTGGAAAGTCACTAATCGGGCAGTGGATAGTTTAGGCTTGCACTCAGCCTCTTGTCCATCCTTCACATACAGAGATGACAGGTTGAGGGCAGGACGGGTCAGGTTCCTGGAGATCACGATGAGGAACTGACCATCAGCTGTGCACACTGCAAAGAGAGAAAATCATTTCCACTGCTCCTGTTGTTGGTTAGGGACCTCAAGATATCATTGTCAAAGCCACAAACAGCTCCTCTTCCTCATGCAGCTCAACCATTGTTTTGATTGGAGTGAGTAAGGATGTATGTTTGACAAACACAGGAAAGTCAGTCAATGGAGTAGAGCTGTGCTGATTTAAACTGCCCCCAAAGACAGGCAAAAGGATTGCCAACTCTATTTATTACTGGGTGATTCTGAAACCTTCCGTTTCTATTCTAAAACTATCCATTGTAATGCAACCAAAACAATCGACAAATAGTTCTACCATAGGCCATTACCAGCTCTTAAAATCAATGATATCTGCTGCTTCCATCACCCTTGTGGGCTGAGTTCCAGATCGCTACCACTTGGAAGAAAAAAAACATTCCCTTGCCCCAAGATCTTAAATCATTCCCTTGCCCCAAGATCTTAAATCAGAGTCCCTAGTCCTTGCCAGCTAGTGGGCTTGCTCTCGCCTACCTTCTCCATGACTGTCAATTGTGCCCACCTGAAATTCAACTACCTCCTGGAGTGATATCAGAGTAAGAAGTCTTACAACACCAGGTTAAAGTCCAACAGGTTTGTTTCGATGTCACTTGGACTTTAACCTGGTGTTGTAAGACTTCTTACTGTGCTCACCCCAGTTCAACGCCGGCATCTCCACATCGTAGTGATATCATGGTTGTGTTGCAATTCACCAACTGACCACTGGACGTCTCTGGCTGGAGGAAATAAAAGAGAGCTTGCATGTGCATGATTTTCATGTTGTCTTGTATAAAACGTACCCCCAGTTAATGTTAAAATCATTTATACCTTAACAAGTGTTCATGTAATCAATCAGGCCATCCAACATTACACCCCCTCCTTTCTCCCAGGGGAACAGCCCCAATTGAAGCCCAAGATCTCATTGGCTTTGCCAATTACTATTACTCCATCTTCAAAGATTAAGGCACATGCACTTCCACCACCCACATCACTAAACGTCAGAATCTACGTCTCCCGCAACTATCACCTCACTTTAGCAAGTGTCATCGACCCTGTCTGCTCATTCTGCCGACATTACAGGGCTGTCCTCGCCCCCATTTTCCAGTCTTGCAGCATTTCACTCAAGCAATCCAACATCCAGCAAATTCCCTTCATCAACCTCCTATTTCAAGTCCAGTATAATTTGCCTTTTATTAAAAAGTCAGCTCAAGTCCAATCTGATGCCCATTACTTTTCTCTTGATAATATTTCAAAATCCTTACCTACCAGAAGTCCGAAATACATGTAAAACCCTGAAGCGTGTCATATTGCAATGTAACACCTCCCCCTTGTCTGGGGACAGGATGAAGTCAGGCCCCTGCAGCCCCACAGCTGCCAGCCATCAAGACCAGGTGATCCACCTACCCAATCATAACCAACCTTTTATTGCAGCAGAAGCTCCGCTTCACTGAAAGTATTCTAGTCGTGCCCTGCACCCCCCGGCCCACTTCACCTCTCACTATTAACACTGAAGTGAATTTGACGGTGACTGACATTTTATTGTTAGTGTCTCTTCTAGCTTCATCTCCCTTCACATCATCCAAGGAGCCCTGTTTTTGGCTCCTTCAGCTTTCACACTTGGCCTGTATCTGTAGTCGCTCTTATAACCACTGCAGGTTTTCCTGTTGGTCTCACCCTGGCAAAATCCTCATTGCATTGAGATTTTACGGGGACGATTCTCCGCGGCGCGGGAACGCCGTCCCGGTCCACGCCGGCGCGAACGGGCCTCCGCCGCGGCCAATTCACTGCCTGGGTGGGGGCGGGCAGCGGCGCAGCGAGGAGTGCGGAGCGCTGGAGCGGCGGCGTCATCGCGCGGCGCCACGATGACGCCACGTTTAAGGAACACCACAGAAACACCGGGGACGAGATGGAGGAGACTCGGCGCGCCGCACCCCGCTTCAGGGACAGCGACCTGGAGTCGCTGTTGAATGCAGTGGAGAAGCGCAGGGGCGTCCTCTACCCCCGGCGCGGACAACAACAGCCAGGCAGCACCGTGAGGCGTGTATGGCGAGAAGTGGGGGCCGCAGTCAGCGCTATGGGGCACACCCCCCGCACGGGGCAACAGTGCAGGAAGAAGCTGCACGACCTCACGAGGGCAGCGAGGGTAAGTTACCTGAGACCCGCCCCGTGCAATGCCCCCCCCCCCCCCATTGCCCACGCTAGGAGGGGGAGAGAGGGGTGGGTGGGTGAATAAAGGAAATTACAGGACAGGCCCTTGGGCAAACCTGTTGCCTATTTTCCAAGGATCTATTCCCCTCTGTTCCCCCCCCTGTTCATGTATCCGTCTAGATGCATCTTGAATGATGCTATCGTGCCCGCCTCTACCACCTCCGCTGGCAAAGTGTTCCAGGCCCCCACCACCCTCTGCGTAAAAAACTTTCCACGCACATCTCCCTTAAACTTTCTCCCCCTCACCTTGAAATCGTGACCCCCTTGTAATTGATACCCCCACTCTTGGAAAAAGCCTGTTGCTATCCATTTGCCTGGATTGGACTCCATCTGCCGTTTCTCTGCCCAACTCTCCAATCTCTCTATATTTTGCTCTATTCTCTGACAGTCCTCCTTGCTATCTGCAATTCCACGAATCTTAGTATCATCTGCAAACTTGCTAATCAGGTCACCTATACCTTCGTCCAGATCATTTAGGTATATCACAAACAACAGTGGTCCGAGCACGGATCCCTGTGGAACACCTTTCTCCAATTTGAGACGCTCCCTTCCACCACTACTCTCTGTCTCCTGTTGCCCAGCCAGTTCTTTATCCATCAAGTACACCCTGAAACCCATACGACTTCACTTTTTCCATCAACCTGCCATGGGAAACGTTATCAAACGCCTTACTGAAGTCCATGTATATGACATATACAGCCCTTCCCTCATCAATTAACATTGTCAGTTCCTCAAAGAATTCTATTAGGTTTGTAAGACATGACCTTCCCTGCACAAAACCATGCTGCCTATCACTGATAAGTCTATTTTCTTCCAAATGTGAATAGATCCTATCCCTCAGTATTTTCTCCAACCGTTTGCCTACCACTGACGTCAAGCTCACAGGTCTATAATTCCCTGGATTATCCTGCTACCCGTCTTAAACAAAGGGACAACATTAGCAATTCTCCAGTCCTTCGGCACCTCACCCGTGCTCAAGGATGCTGCAAAGATATCTGTTAAGGCCCCAGCTATTTTGTCCCTCGCTTCCCTCAGTAACCTGGGATAGATCCCATCCAGACCTGGGGACTTGTCCACCTTAATGCCTTTTAGAATACCCAAAACGTCCCCCTTCCTTATGCCGACTTGACCTAGAGTATTTAAACATCCATCCCTAGCCTCCACATCCGTCATGTCCCTCTCCTTGGTGAATTCCGATGCAAAGTACTCATTAAGAATCACCCATTTCCTCTGACACCATGGGAGAGGGGGGGGGGGAGGAGAGGGGTGGGGAGAGGAGAGGGGTGGGGGGAGGGAGAGGAGAGGGGTGGGGGGAGGGAGAGGAGAGGGGTGGGGGAGGGAGAGGAGAGGAGAGGGGGAGGGAGAGTAGAGGGGGGGGAGGGAGAGGAGGGGTGGGGGGAGAGGAGAGGGGTGGGGGGAGAGGAGAGGGGTGGGGGAGAGGAGAGGGGTGGGGGGGAGAGGAGAGGGGTGGGGGGAGAGAGGAGGGGTGGGAGGAGAGGAGGGGTAGGGGGAGAGGAGAGGGGTGGGGGGAGAGGGGTGGGGGAGAGGAGAGGGGTGGGGGGAGAGGGGTGGGGGGAGAGGAGAGGTGGGGGGAGAGGAGAGGTGGGGGGAGAGGAGAGGAGAGGGGTGGGGGGAGAGGGGTGAGGGGAGAGGAGAGGGGTGGGGGAGAGGAGAGGGGTGGGGGGAGAGGGGTGGGGGGAGAGGAGAGGTGGGGGGAGAGGAGAGGAGAGGGGTGGGGGGAGAGGGGTGAGGGGAGAGGAGAGGGGTGGGGGAGAGGAGAGGGGGGGTGGGGGAGAGGAGAGGGGGGGTGGGGGAGAGGAGAGGGGGGGTGGGGGAGAGGAGAGGGGGGTGGGGGGAGAGGAGAGGGGGGGTGGGGGGAGAGGAGAGGGGGGGGGTGGGGGGGAGAGGAGAGGGGGGGGTGGGGGGAGAGGAGAGGGGGGGGTGGGGGAGAGGAGAGGGGGGGGTGGGGGGAGAGGAGAGGGGGGGGTGGGGGGAGAGGAGAGGGGGGGGTGGGGGGAGAGGAGAGGGGGGGGTGGGGGGAGAGGAGAGGGGGGGGGTGGGGGGAGAGGAGAGGGGGGGGGTGGGGGAGAGGAGAGGGGGGGGGGGTGGGGGAGAGGAGGGGGGGGGGTGGGGGGAGAGGAGGGGGGGGGGTGGGGGGAGAGGGGGGGGGGGTGGGGGGAGAGGAGAGGGGGGGTGGGGGGAGAGAAGAGGGGGTGGTGGGGGAGGGGAGAGGAGAGGGGGGGGGGAGGGGAGAGGAGAGGGGGGGGTGGGGGGAGAGGAGAGGGGGGGGGTGGGGGGGGAGAGGAGAGGGGGGGTGGGGGGAGAGGAGAGGGGGGGTGGGGGGAGAGGAGAGGGGGGGGTGGGGGGAGAGGAGTGGGGGGAGAGGAGTGGGGGGGAGAGAGGAGAGGGGTGGGGGGGGAGAGGAGAGGGGTGGGGGGGGAGAGGAGAGGGGTGGGGGGGGAGAGGAGTGGGGTGGGGGGGAGAGGAGAGGGGTGGGGGGGAGAGGAGAGGGGTGGGGGGGAGAGAGGGGTGGGGGGGGGAGAGGAGAGGGGTGGGGGGGAGAGGAGAGGGGTGGGGGGAGAGGAGAGGGGTGGGGGAGAGGAGAGGGGTGGGGGGAGAGGAGAGGGGGGAGAGGAGAGGGGTGGGGGGGAGAGGGGTGAGGGGAGAGGAGAGGGGAGGGGGGAGAGGAGAGGGGTGGGGGAGAGGGGTGAGGGGAGAGGAGAGGGGTGGGGGAGAGGAGAGGAGGGGTGGGGGGAGAGTTGAGGAGAGGGGTGGGGGAGAGGAGAGGGGTGGGGGGAGGGGAGGGGGGGAGGAGAGGGGGGGAGAGGGGGAGGAGAGGGGTGGGGAGGAGAAGGGTGGGGGAGGGGAGTGATGGGGAGGGGGAGGAGAGGGGAGGGGTAGGGGGGCTGGGAGTGGTGGGGGGGGTGGGGTTAGGGGGAGGGGCAGGGGTGGTGGGGGAAGGGAGAGGTGTGGGTGAGGGAGGGGGGAAGGGAGAGGTGTGGGTGAGGGAGGGGGGAGGGGGCATTGCACCCGGAACACATGTGGATTCCCCCCCCCCCCCACCGTGGGGCAGGTGCCATGGCGTGGGTCGGTGTGTCC